>NC_072739.1:31937850-31978238 GCF_026930045.1 Uloborus diversus
CCCCGAACTCACCACACCGCAAGCCCCCCCACCACGACAAGGTAAACGGACACGGGGGGGCTCATGTGCTAGAATATGAAGACTGTTGATAGGTGAGGTTCGGAAGGCTACTGTGCAAATGCGGAGTGCCTGATTATGTATTGGATCCAGGGCATTCAGATAGCTCTTCGCTGCAGAGCCATAAATTTGACATCCATAATCAAGTTTTGAGCGTATAAGAGTTAAGTAAACTAAACACAAGGATGAAGTGTTTAATATTCACCAACGCGCCATTACGCTTGATGGTGATTCTTTTCACTCCAGTCACGTGTGGCTCTTATTTCTTTCAAAATCTCTTCTTCAGAAGTGAATAGCAGGTCGGGCTTGGAAATTATTCCTCTGAAGAAATTAAGTGATTTATGTTCGGAAACGGTAACGAGAAATGATCCTATTTGTTTTATTGTGATGATAAGATTTATTTGTATTGCATCTTTAATATCAACTAATAGATCGCAGTTACTTGAATTTTTTTTACTTAAGCGAAATCTCCTAAAAAAGAGTATTAGTGCTTTGTTTATAAGGAAGAGGGACACTTCAGTAAAATTATAGTTTGGAACGCTTCGTTTTATTAAGAAAGATTTCGCTGCATTTGAACAGACTTTTTGTCTTTCCCCACAAGGGCGAAAAGAGTTTTGTTTGTTTTCGTTCAGGATGGACCGTAAAACTGAGGGGGAAAAGATGGGGTCTAGACATAGAGATAAGGCTGTATACGACAGGATTCACCTGCTTTTCCTGAAGTCGCCCTTTTGCGGCATCGACTACCCCCGGTATCAAGCAACCATCGGCACGATTGACTCTCCTTGGCTTACCGTTTTTCGTTCCAATTCGGTAAGTATGGTGAGAGAAGGAAAAAGAAATCCTTCCCCCCAATATTCTATTTTAGCAACTGGGGGGGGGGGTCACTACTCCGCCCAAGAGCTTGCCCCAAACTCACCACACCGCAAGTCGCTCCCCCCCACGACAAGGTAAATGGACATTGGGGGGGGGGCAAAGTGAATAGCAACAAACTTAATTATAGACCAACACGAAACAGCTTCAATTTCATACCGTAAAGCTATTTCAGCCTAGCTTAATGAAACCAGCCTCATTTACAATGGCATTTAAAATCCCATGAAACCACGCGTAGCAGTATCTCATATAGACTTCAAACTCCGCCGCTTCGAAAGTGGGAGAGCTTAGGCTTCAACTAGAATCACCATAATTTCACTTCGCGTTATACGTTGTTCCGGAAATTTGACGCAACACACAATTTTTGACCTTTTAGAAAAGCAGGCTCAAATAGACGCTAATACAATAATTAACATCTTCTGATTTTATATTAAAAAAAAAAAGTGTGCATGTAATGGTGTAAAAACGGAAATGACAGGCAAGAGCCACCGTAAAACCAAAAGCAATCGTCAATTGAATCGAACTTTTTTTTTCTGGCAACTTACATCAACAAACGCATCCAAAGGCCCATGTGCTACAGAAATTCGTGGTTGCTGAGATAAGATAAAAGTCTTTCCTGCCACTAAAAAAAAAGATAACTTCAGTTGATAATTCCACAAGAACGAATCGGGGATTTGGAATTTTGTAACGTCTAGCACCATTTTACCAACATTAGAGAAAATTAGGGAGGTTCGATCCATATGGAGACTTTGTTCTATGCTGATTTTTTCCATGAAAAGGATATTTAGGGAACATTTTAGTCATACTATTGGTTGACCAGTCACACAACAGTATTTTGCAGGGACAAGCCATTTCAGAGCTGTCCGTGGTTTTCAAGAAATTCAGTGTTAAATGATACTGCACTTTAAAAGTCAAGTTTGAAGATGTTGGAATTTTTTAGATTTAACCTCCAGTTTTGAGGGAAATTAATAATAAAAGTATGCATGCTTTTGTCACTTTTCTAACTACCTATTGATATATAGTAGTTTTATATAACTTCAATCTAAGTTGCTAAAAATTTAAGATAAACAGAAGAGAGCCAACTAGGAAGCTTTGATCCAAGCTAAGGGGGGATACTTGACCCAAAGACTAATTTGATATTTTTGTTTAATTTGATGTTTTTTCAATTGATAAAGTATTGTCATTTAGGCCTAATGATTTCATTTTTTTATTGCAATGACTCTTAATATCGTAAATAGGAGGGCCTGATTTTTTTAATGATTAACTATAATGTATAATATTTTGGTCAAATAATTGTTTTTATTTGACAAATAACTAAAATACTCGATCTTCGAACCTACTGAAATATTGCTTAAGTCTGGTCTGAAAAAGTTTTGAATTGCACTTCTGCTCTCCTGCTGATTTAGAGTAAGATTAATAATAAAAAATATACATGTAATATTGTTAGCATTTTGTATATTCGCTTTACGTATCACTTATTAAAACAAAAAATACCATAAAACTGAGTTTTTGATTTCAATATATTTGAATCCTCTTACATTCATGAGGCGGGGGGGGGGGGGGGATCATGTCTCCCTAAGTGTTGGGTCAAGTCTCTCTTGCTCTACGGACACTTGACCCATTTGCAGGCTTGATGAATATAATTTTTTTGTACCATTTCTACTTGGAATTATATGCTATTATTTTCTTGCCATAATAGTGTGCAAAATGGCAAACTGTTTATGCATCTTTCTAATTTCGTTTTAACTATTGTACGAAAAACATGGGAAATGAAAAACCAAAAATTGGGTCAAGTCTCCCATGTTTCCCCTACTTGGAAACATGGTGACAATTGTGAGTTTGATGATGGAAGACGACGGGGTGCTCAAAGAGTTGAGTCCTAAAATGAAACTTTCGAATTAACATCATAATAAAAGAATTTGCCAGAAGTATAAAATCTTCACTCTACAAATGTAAAATATTTAAAAATGTAACATAATGGAATTACGGAGAAAGTAAAGTAATATTCCCATAACATGTATCTCTTCTGAGTGGAAAGTTAATTTTATTGGCAACTGTGAAGCAGCTCAACCTATCCCCTCCATATTACGGAAGAGGTGCCGACTTTCCAGCACAACCAACGCTAGTTCCTTTCTCAATGAGTGGCATTAGATAGTACCTAAATGAAATATTGTAATTGCCATTAACAATGTGATAGACCGTTTTAAAATTACATTTTATTCCAACTGATTGCAGTTAAGAAATATTTTTTTATAGCTGATATTTAGCAATAAAAAAGGGTTCAACGTAAGTAGATTTCGAAATAAATAATTGAATCTTTTTCTATGGGCTACTTAGCTTCACAGTAACGGGTATTGCGACGGTGGCATAGGGCGCTAAAAATAGACTCCTACTAAAACGAACTCTCGTCGCCAGAGACTTTTTGAAAAACAATAATAGTTTAGTTTACCGTAATTTAATATTGTGCTGTCTTCCCAGAAAGTATTTCTTTACTTTCACCTTTAATTATCAACATCACCTACGGGATTGTTCTACTGCGGAGAATGACTAATGCAAACAATCCTAACAGGTAAACGTCTTGATTGTTCTTGCCTAGTTAAAATCAGAATTGTTTTAATCAGTAGAGTCTAATTTAGAAGGTTATGTTTGCAAAAACGGGATTTCTTATCTCCATAAAAAAACTCGTGGCCGAAGTTAATAGCAACAAATATCATCAGTCGTGAACTTTACACAGCTTCAATATCATACCGTAAAGCTGTATCAGCCTAGCTTAATGAAACAGCCTATGTTACACAGGCATTGCTCGCCAAACCTTTGAAACTAAATACAGTACCTCTATGAATACATTTAAGTTTTATATTAAGCACCCAACTTTAAATGGTCAGATTAATAAGTAGGTGAGCTTAAACCTAAACAAGAATCTCGGTAAAAATAGCCATCCTTTGGCTATACAATCATATTTATTGTACAACAGCCTAAAAGAAAATAGCTTTGACTTTCTCTTTTGTTGGATCCCTCGACATGTCGGCAACGAGGCAGCGGAATTAGCTGCCAAAACTGCAAGTGTCCATATTGATAATCTTGTACATTTCAATGACTAAGAATTCCGTTTTGGACTTCCTCAACAACTATTAGCAGTGGGACTAGAGTGGAGAAACTCGAAATAAATTGCACTCCATCCAATCTTCAACGAAAGGTTTCAATGATCAACAGAAGAGAACAAATAATACGAGCCCGTCTTAGCATTGGTCACTCAGGATTCACTCACCAACATCTCTTTCGCTGCGAACCTGCTCCAATGTGCAACACATGTAATGTCGGTCAGACAGTGTTGCACATTTTCTCTAATTGTTCAAATCTCAATCATGTTCGTTTCAGGTTCTTTAATTGTTTTTTTTTTTTCCATCTTTGAGAGAATTGTTGGGGGACACGCCTCATCCGGAATTGTTTCCTATCCTTCGAGAGATTGGCGTTATGTCTTAAATTTAGTGCTCGTCCTTATGTCCTTGTTTTTGTCTAGTCGTTTTGCTTGATATGTTTTACATTACTCAAAATTATTTCTCTGTTTTCTCCTTCGGATTTTATGTCAAAATTTAAAACTTCGTTACGGGTTTATTTCGGCAATGCTTTTCAAAATTCTTGAAGTTTCGTGTCCTTTGTTCTGTTTTGGCTCTTTTTCAACAAGACGTTCGTTTGGCACAGCAATCAAGGTTATTGCGCCAAAAAAAAAAAAAAAAAAACAAAAAAAAAAAAAAAACAATCAACTAAAATCTTGCCAAGAATCACATTCTGTTTTACAAACTCTTTCTGAAAATACGACATTGCTTGAGTGACTATCTCTGAGCATTTTCGCTTCTAAGGCTAATTATAAATCTACATGTTTTAAAAAGATGAAACTAGATATGCTGTTAATATTCTTTTCCTCATTTACTTGGTTGGTTGATTTGATTTTATGGCGCAAGAGCCCTTGAGGGCTATGCTGCGCCAAACGATTTTTTATTATATGCTATTTATCTTTCATTCAAGAGTAAAGTAAATAAAAGCATATTCTGAAGAAGAAAGCATAAAACTTCAAGTGATAGTATTAAAAAAGTGCAGCCGATAATATTTACTTAGTTACTCGTTTTTATAGAATTTTTCTTTTAATTACTTACACGGTTTTATCCAACAACTAAGGTGTCTTGTACACCCCCCAGCAACAAAGAAATGATGCAGTACAAAAACAGACACGAGTCATTCTCGGTTAAACATCTTCGTTTTAAAGCAAAGTATAGAAGCAGACTAACCTGTTTTTTGAGCAACGAACGAGTTGCTATTGATCCATTTATTTTTCAGATTACCATGACGACGAAAATTAGATTATCTCTCTAAATAAATATTAAAAACGAGCTAATTTTCGTCGTCGTGGTTATAAATCGTCTGCTTCCTTTCTTATCTCAAGTAAATTTTACAATTAAAAAGTTTTTTTCGGGGTAGGCGGGCACACAAACTTATATTGCCAAAACACTATTTAAATTCACATTTCCAGCATTTAAGATTGATAAGAAGTAAAAAATATCATTAAGATAGTATTTAACAGAGTAGACCGTTTTGGTATGTGTACGGGTACAAATTGGCCATAAAAACTCAATCTTTATTTCTGCATCCTAACTGCTATTTCTTTATTTATAAATATGCCTCGTGTCGCATTATTTAGAAAACCATAAGTCATAATATGACGGGAGCGAGTTTCTTCTACATTTCCATTCCGTTCGTTTTGTAGAAAAGTGATACCCAACGAGTAGAGTCCTATCGCAATGCATTATTGAATCTAAGACGTCAAAATTCAAATGAATGGTGGGATGTTTTTATTATTTTTAGTAGTGTTATTTGATATTTTGCCTCCACTCATAAAATATCTAACGTAAAATAAATGCAATTAGATTTTGATGAATCTTCCACTGTGTTAAATAGTGTGCCAATGGAGGTTTAGTGACATATAACTTCATTGCACCATCTTAGAGAAAAATTACAATATAAATAGCTGTAAATACTTTTTCTCAACATGGAATCAAAACTGGTTGCATTAATTTAACACATTGCCATCATTTTACCGAATCCTCTTTCTCGGCATATTGAAAATCTAATAAATATTTAGTACTAGAAGACTAATTAGTTGAAATGTGACACTAATGAAGAATTTCGAATGGAAACTAGCAAAATTGGCTAACAATAAAACTTATTGCGACAATTTAGTTTCGCTGACAAAGCACTGTAGAATAGTGTATAGTTACGAACATGTGGTGCAGTTTCAGAAATGCAGTTTCTCCTTTAAAATGCCAATTAGCATTGACAGAAAATACCAACAAGGAAAATTAACATCATAAATTATCCCTCACACCAAGTGTCCTACTCCTATGTAGTACGAAAGCACTTTATAAAACAACAGTATTGTTGCGATGAAGTTAGAAACGGAAAAGGCGATAATGAGTATGTCCTCCTATTTTCTGATGATCCTGCTTCACTGCGTTGCAGCGTTTGAAGAATTCGACATTAGAGAACAATTAAAGCGAAGAGATTTCGTAAGTGCCTTTCCAGATACCTTTGCATTTTCTGTACCTAAGATTGTTTTAACCAAAAGAGTATTTCATGTCAGTCTTTTTAATGATTTTTTATAACTAGAGATAATAGTTAGTTATAGTAATCCAAATGCCAGTAACATGCATTTTAAATAGTAAGGTTAATTAACTGGTTGTAATGTTTTTTTTTGGCAATCCGTAATAGCCTATAGTACACCAAACGATAATTAGAACGCCGAAAAGGCTTAGTTGGGTGTTTTGGCGCAAGAGCTTTGATGGGCTTCATTGCGCCAAACGACAATTAGGAGTACAAAAAAAGTGTCCACGAGCAATAGAGTAAATAAAGAATGGTTGTATTGACACACAAATACGTATTAAAGAAATTGACTTCTGATGACAAAAAAAATGTGCCACACCGTTGTAGAACAGAAAGTTTGTCATTAGTTTAAAAAAAAAACGGAATCTATCGATGAACACAAAATGTTATGCCAAAATGTTAGTTCTACTAATAAAAAGGAGTCTAAAGTATAAATGAGGCCAATTTATTTGTTGTGAATTACATCCACAATGAATGAAAGATGAGGAACAAAGAGATCCAAGAATCAGCTGCATGAGGTTGCAGTAATTAATTTGGGCTTTACAAATATTTGTATGCTTCAAAATGTATAATAGAGGGAAACGAAGAAACACTATACATTCAAATGAATGGAGAAAGCTGGGGAGACAATCGATATTTTTAGGGGCTGGATGTATATTCTGAAATCAGTGATAGTTTAAAAAAGACTAAACTATTTCAGCTGTTATTTTTTCTTTATTTAGTTGTAAAATAAACTTATTAAAAGTGATAATTGGTGTCTCCAGCTAATATAACGCTGTATATATAAAAGAAAAATTAAAAACTGTCCCAAGTTAGGGAGTTGAATCCTTGACTTGGGGCAATGTATATTTTTTGTTTTATTTTTAAGAGACATATCTACACATATGTACCCTGTCCTGAGGTAAGGTACTAAAGATCTTTCTAAAAATAAAATACTTTATTCAAATTGAAAACATATAATTATATGTTATATAACATATAAACATATTTGCTTCTAAAAGTAAAAGACCTAAACTGTCCCTAAATTGTTCCCCTTTCTTCAAGAGATTGGATTTTCTTTTCTAATTTAGTGTTCGTCCTTTTGTCCTTGTCTTCGTCTCGTGTTTGTGCTGTTATAAATGTCCACATTTTACTCAAAATTATTTTTCTAATTATTCTTTTGGCTTGTTATTCAAAACTTGCAACTTCGTTTATGTGGTTTTTTCGGAATTTGTTTTTCAAAAAATTCTAGCTCTTTGAACAATTTCTCTTCTTTGGCACATTTTTCGAACAAAAAGAGTAGTTTGGCGCAGTATAGTCTACTAAGGCTCTGGCACCAAAAAAAACCCAATTTAACCAACCAACCAACTAAACCGTCCCAAGTATGAGCACGTCACTGTATTATAACTTCTTCTCTTCAGGTGATTTTTGAAGATTTGAAACCGTTTGCTAAAAGGTGGATGGAGCTGAATTTATTTTGCGATTCTCCATTCTAGTTTCGCTGCCAATAGATGTCAAGACTAATGCTTCCTATAACTCGATGGGCTTGATTTAACTGCGCAATATTAAAACTAATGAAAAGGAAGTTTAGAGCTTTGAGGGGAGGGGGAGAGTAGTAGTTTTATTAAGTGGTATACATTGAAGACAATCTCTTATGTGTCTCTGCTAGTGTTAGAAGTAAGCGATAGATCGGCGCATTTTGCAACCAAATGTTATTTTAAAGCAGGATTTCTCAACCGTAACTAAGTTGGAGCCTAAAACTTCGAATCGCAACGTAACTTTTTGCCCGGCTTCATAGCAAAAGCAACTTTGCTAGAAGAAGAAAAAACTTTTCACATTTTGTATCATCGCATATTTTGTTTCAGTAAGTATTATTTTGTATACATGTGGTGTTCAGAACAAATACTAAATGAAACAGAAAATGTATACTAGATGCCATCATGACGCCTAGATTGAAATTCCTATTTCTAACACTTAACAATTTCAGACTTTAGCTGAGAAATCTCTTATTGGGGAAACCGTTCCTGCCAGCAACGAAGCTTTTCGTATTACAGAAGAAAAGGAAAATATTTTAGGGCAAATAGTAGGAGAATCAACAGGGGATGTGATAACATCACCTTCACTTAAGATAGCAGTCAAGGTAAGATTATTGAATCTGCTACTTAAAAATTTTATTTCAATGAAAATGTTGCTTCAAAGAGCAAAGAAGAATACGGATCTTCATATCTGCAAAATAATAATGAAATATTTTTAAATTAAAAAGAATTTTAAACATATTTCGGAGAAAAGGGTGCGTAATTCTCATTTAGACCAGAGTTTTTAAAGGTTCCATTTTTCCTGTAGCTCACGTGCTCAAGAACAAGCAGAAAAACTGCAACTGCAATTTTCTTCAAAATTAGTACATTATTTTAACTATTTTAATGAGGCATTTATCGGTTGTTTGGAGTATCTACAATTATATTGGAAGAGAAGAAGCAAACCTAGGGCTTTAAGCTAAAAGGTAGATGGGAAAGGAAGAGTTGCATAGGTTAATTATTTCATTATCACAATAGAAAACAGCGTCATTTCTAAAATGGATACTGCTGACATTAATTGGTTATTTTTTATAATATAAGTTGCAGAACATAATTTATTTAAAAATAAACTACATGCGCTATAAAAACTTCAGTTTCTACTAATTGTTAACCAGCATGGAGCTCAGCCCAAATTTCTACACTTGCTTTACTGAAGCAAAAAACTTTGCTTCATGCCTAGATGATTAAGTGCTTGCGGAAAAAAGGCTCAATTGAAAGACTAATTTTATTTATTATCCACAGGCTGATACTGGAAAAAAGGATGAGGAAAATACAATGGCGAAACTTGACAACGGAAGCAGGGGAGTTGAATGTAATAAAACAAATCCACAGGATGGTCGGAGAGAGGAGGATGAGGAAGACACAACTGAGAAACTTCATACTGGAAACAGGAGAGTTGTATGTAAGAAAAAAAATCCACAGGATGGTCATGGAGAAGAGGAAGGTACGACGGAGCTTGTTAATGGAAACGGGGGACCTATCATACGTAAGAGAATAACTATTTAGTATACTTTTATTCCTACAATAAGGGGGGGGGGAGGAGAGAGTGACTTAAATTCATTAATTCTACCAGTTCGCAAATTGAGCATTGTCAGCATAGAACTTCTGAAGTTTCTAAACTGATTGTATATCCTGCTTATGTAACTACATCAATGTAAGGAGCAATAAATCAATCCCTCTCTCCTCCCCTAATCTTTGGGGTGAATAAGAACACGATTTTATTCGCTAACAAAAAGCAAAGTTTTTCATACTCAAATACTCTTCGAGAGTGTTGTTGTGGATAGAATGTACAAAATGTTCTCTAAATTCTTCCAAAAGGAAGGTTCATGCGATCTAACGGCATGAGGTTGACTGTTGACTATAGTCCTGCTAACTGTCGGCGATAGTAGCCCGACACCCAATGAGCTGTGAGTGGCTGGCAGATCGCCAAACTGCGCGTATGTTGCAAGTTATGTTAGTTTCTATTGTCTTTGTTTTTACTGTTCGACGAAAATGGAAATTGACAAAATCACGGAGCAACAAAACAATTAGCGTATGAGAGATCGTGTGCGTCAAAATTAGACCCAAGGTGATGCACAGTGTTCAGAATTCATCATTTCATCACACAAAATTAAAGTGTTTCTAAATTCGCATGTTTTAATTATTCAAGATGGATATTATTTATACTGGTAAGTGCTTTCTTCCCCTAATTTAACTACTCTATCTGATAATTAAACAATATTAAAATATTTTTGAAGATAAACGAAGGAGTTTTTGCTCGTTTAAAACCTTTCAAGTGATGGATTTTACTCGTTTGTACTCAGGCCAAATTTTCTGTATATAATAGCTTCCGCTTTACCCATTATTAATAAGACGTATTATAGTCGGCATACTCTAGTACAACATATTTTGTTTCTCTACAGTACTTTTGTTCGAGTAGGGATTTCTTTGAAGAATTATTGAAAGATCAAAAGCTTTAGGTGAAAAAAATATGTTGTACTCGTGTAAGCTGACTATAATAAGTCTTAATTTTAATGGGAAAGCTGCAGCTACTATATACAGAAAATTTAGCCCGGGTACAAATGGGTACAAGTCATTGCCATTACTTGATTGTTTTGAAACAGGCAAAAAATCCTTCGTTCATTATTTAAAAACTTTTTAATATTTTTTAACTATCAGATGGATTTATTAAATTAGAGAAAAAAAACTCACTAGTATAAAAAATATCCATCTTGAACTATAAAATCATATGAAATTAGGAACACTTTAATTTTGTGTCATGAAATGATGTCTGGAACTCAATTGATTTATTCAATTACAAACGGATACGTACCTTTGAACCTTATTACTCACGTGACGGAAGGGAGTTAGACATAAACAAATAACTAAGTATCATGTTTTGGTTCATTGTTTGCATTATCCCAATACCAAAGTTAAGAATTTTGAACATGACTTTAGTCCACCTAGCTTGTACTAATCGAAACACTATGCGATGGATGGATCCTTCGCCATGATAACGCTCCAGCACACTCAGGATTGATTGTTCGAGTTTCTGGCAAAAAACTCAATCACCATCCCTGATCATCCTCTTTATTCGCCAGATCTCGCATCCTGCGACTTTTTCCTATTCCCAAAATGCTAAAATGTGATGAGGGGACATCACTGGAAAGATTTCTGTTCAATAAAGCGAGAAACGACGAGACAACCAAAGAGCCTTACTGCTGAGGACTTCCAAAGGTGCTTTAAAGAATGGAAAAGAAGGTGAGATAAGTGCATAGCAACGAATGAAGAGTACTTTGAAGGGGACAAAATCGTTGTGAAGTAAATTTTGCAAAATAAATTTTTTATGGCCTCGGTTCGTGCATTTATTGGACAGACTACATTCACCAAATCATGCTAATAGTTTTCATTTGAAAATGAAGTCTATTGTTGTGTAACTAAGCAGAAGGTAAATCTGACTGAAATGATCTAAGAAAACTTGGTGGCGCTAACCGACAGCTTAGCTTTAGGAGAATATATTAATGATGGTGAAAATCATATTAGTAATTTAAACATTGCAACTTGTTTTATTTATCAGAAACTGAACAAAACAGACAATAAGAAAAACCCAAAGGATTTCAAGAATCTCTTACTACTTTTTTTAAAAATAATGTTTTTTTTCAAACATATTGCCACCAACGGTACATATTGCCAACTTAAAAATCAAGTTGGATACTAAATGTTTACAAAATTTTATCATTGGCAAATATCTAATAACTGCCAATTTTATGTGGTAAGATATTAGTCAGCCAAGCCACACATAGGTGTATGAATAATGGCAAGAATGTTTTCTGTCAGTGGTAAAACCTGGTTTAAAAGTGGGCTGAGTTATTATTTAGCCTTCTTCAATACCGGCCGGGGTGGGAGGAGTTACTAATTCAGACAGACACAGGCATTTTTGATGAAAGAGGGTAGGGAGAGTAAAAGTGTACCAGTAATTTGAATACAGTTGAGTAACCAGTAATTTGAAATATGTTGAGAGAAAAAAATGAGTTGTCCTGTCTTTCTGCTCTCACTTTTCATAATCAATATGATATTTGCTATTCATAATTGTCTGTTAGCATTTTCTGATTATTATGTAAATTTAAAAAATTAGCATGTGAGAGAGTGTCTGAGTCACTGGTCATAATGGCGCCTCTACTGTCCTAGACATTAAACAGAACAGAAATTAAACCATGCCGTTCATTCAATGTTAAGATTACAAAAACATAAAAAAGTAGCAAAAAGGATATGTAGAACCTAGAAAACTTTGAGAATAGAAGGTATTGCAATAATTCTTACATCATAAATAAAATACTAACTATTCTAACTAGAAACCGAAATTTCATTCTATCTTGAAGCCAGAAAATAATTGAAATAAGGTCTAAGATTTTAAACTATGCTTCTTACTTAAATTATTGAATACTTGTGATAGCGGTTAGTATACTATATTGGTCAATGTTTCTTATAAGTATAAAAACCCATTTTAATCTTTCTTATTATTTCAGCTCCGAGTACCCCAAGGGTAAAAAGATTTTCCATATGTCCCAAGCGTGAAACTCTAGGTTGTAAACAGTTGGAGATGACGTGTCAAAAGAAAGAAGACTTAAAGTATGCAAGTCAAACCATTTTCTGGCAACAAGTAACCATACGACCACCTATTCAATGCAATGAAGAATCATGTGTGTGTGCTCCTGGCTTTATCAGAGATGGAGACGAATGTGTTCATCCAATAGAATGTTTCAAACCACCTACTTTCACCAAACCCCCTTCAAAAAAGGGCTGAATATTACAATTGAGGAACAATAAAAGAAAGAAAAATGCAAAATCTGAATGAAAACGCTGCATGTAATACTTAAGCAAATAAAAGAAACTTGAACTTTGCTTGAATTATTTTGTTTATAATATCTGAAAAAAAAAACTAAAAGAAAATGAAGTGCTTTATTTTTCAATGGTTAAGCTATTTCAAATGAAGAACCAAAACTGTTAACATAAGACAAAGATAGAAATAACACTTATGGCATAAATTTTGCAAGTGTCCTTAAAGCATACGGCTGTTTTGGGATTACGAAGAACTTCTTTTCAATGCGCTAGTGGTAGATGAAAAGACATAGAGTTTTGACAAACCAAAGGTGTGGGTCGTCGCCAGAGACCGGCAGATTCTTTTAGTTTCAAAGCCACTTTATCCGGGTTTTTTTCTATTTTACTTCCTTTAACAAAAAAGTAAGTATTGTATTCGCGAAAATAATTTCACTCAAAAATCAATCTTAATTTCCATTTTACTCACCCCCGAATGAATGTTGAGTTTTTTTTTCGTCTCGCCACACGTGGATAGGCACGAGAAATATCCATTTTGACGATTCCTGAGTTAATTACAAAGAGTTTTCTCGTGACGTCTGTATGTACGTATGTCGCATAACTCAAGAACGGTATGTCCTAGAAAGTTGAAATTTGGTATGTAGACTCCTAGTGAGGTCTAGCTGTGCATCTCGCCTTTTGGTTGCATTTGGGTGTTTCTAAAGGGCTCTTTTGCTCCTTTTTTGGGGAAAATCATTGTCAATTTCAAAGTAAACTCAAGTGGTGTTATAATTTGGCAGACACTTGCCGATATATCGCAGGTATTTTGGTCGCCAGCTTGGTGACAAATTTGGCAATTTTTTTTTATTTGGACACTGTTAGTGATATTTAGAGAGTTAAATATCTAATTGCATCAAAAATGCCAATAATGGGGAAATGACATTAAATTGGAGTAAAAGGAAGTCATGTGATGCACACATCAGCTTTTTTTTTTTTACAAAAACAAAAAATTACTACACTAAAATTTTAGCTGCGGAAGAAAATATTGCGATATGAAATCTGGCTGCAATTTCATTTATTTGCATTTCTTTCTTTTCCCTCACCCCTCAAGTGCATCCGAACTTTTGTATATCCAAGCGAACTTGCAGTTGCAAGTTCTTATGTTAAATAATAGCTTTTTTTAATCCACTGGAGAAATTGGAAAACTATGTGAGTACCTGGGATTGTTTTCAACTCACATACTAAGTCTGAAAAAAATAGATTGTTCGGGGGAAAAAAATTCCAATGAAGTAATAGTTATATGTGGTCAATTGTGTATTTTATTAAGACGCCTAAGTAAAAAATTTAGTTGCCAGATGGCGAGTGATTTTTTCAGGTCTTGTTAAAGGTGTCCAAATAAATTTCGAACACACACTGCCAGCATCTGATAGATGTAGCCCATGAAATTTAGACACTCTGGATTATTTGTGTTCATGACAGAACACCAAGAACTAAAACATGACAGAATTTTTTTTTAAACAATTTCTTAAAAGGATATGAATATGTGCTTTGGTTTATTCCTACTAGCATATCAATCAACCAATTAGTAAATCTAATTAATCAGACTGCAGCTTTACTGCCGTTTTGCTCACTATTCCAGGGAGCTTTTTCCAACCATGTCCTTGCTTCTGTATCCTTGCTGTCTTCCCAGATACTGTCATCTTGTTGCTTTGACCCATCAACAGCATTTCTTAAATTGTGTCCCATGGAACCCAACTGTTCCGCTAAACATGCATTTCTTTATTTAATTCAAATAACAAAGATTAGTTCAAATGACACCTTAATTTTAAAAGTCTATAAAGTAAGGTCTTGGGGAAGCTTTTTATGAGTCTTTTTAACTGAAAAGAAAGGAAAATATCCAAGGAAAGTATCAAAAATAACTTCAGACATATTCATCATCAATTAACAGCCTTAAACTGTACCAGTAAAAGAACATAAAGCTTTTATTGTAGAGACATCCGACTCATCCTTGCAAAAAAAATTTCGAATTATGTTTTTGTTGGAATTCTGAGGCAATTTAAAAAATGAACACGCACAAATGTCATGAAAGGCAGTAAAGGCAAATTTGCCACTGGGAATTTTTCATGTCTAGAATAGGGTTATCCAGTTATAAATCAACAAAAATTAAATTTTTCATAATACAGTAAAACCTGTTAAGTTGACCATTTTTGCTAGGCACATAGTCTTTTTCATGCATATCAACCATTATAAAGCCTGTCTAATTGGACCACTAAAGTACTGCATTGCAAGTGGTAAACTTACACATGTTTACTCTACTTGCTAAATCTGAATACACCAAAGACATAACGCAAAGAGTCGTGCTACCTGAAATTAGACAATAAATTTGATATTTCTTCAAGTGTGAGTTAAAACAAGCACTTCTTTCAATAGCACCATTTTTACTCAATAGAAATCCTTCTGATGAACAAAATACCTAAAGGAAATCAACCAATATATACATAGAGAGAGAGAGAGAGAGAAAGATAGAGACTAATTTCTTTAAAAAAACATCTCAAAAAAGAAAGAAATAATTATAGTCACCTTATAAAGTTTATAACAAAATACTAAGACCATGAAGAAAAACCCTAATTTCAATTTTGCAGGTGAATTGGATCGAGTGGTATTTTGCACTTCTTTCCCAACATTAATCCCCTGAATTAAAATATTGAAAATAATGATGAGCTTATTGACTATTGTACCTGCACGGAAACAAAGCAACAACCCACCATGTCATCCAAAAAAAAAAAAAATGTTGGCAAAGTTTTTCATCTCTTAAAATCTTTTATAAATGCTTTTTTCTTACTTTACATTCATTTAACTAAGACATGATCCAGTTACTAAACTTAGCGGAAATTAAAAATATTGATGGAATAAATTTATTAACATGGAAAATGTTGGTAAAATAAATTTCTGCACAGGTAGCAAATTAAGGGATCAATGTTTTGAGGTTTTAAATTCCAAGATAATCTTCAAATTAGAAAAAAATACTTCTTCAATAGGGTGGTAGTTAATTGGGATAGTTAATCAGGAGCAGCAGTTACTTTCAATCTGGTGAATAGTTTAGGATGGTTCTTGATTTTCGATTGGAATTGCTCAACTGCTTAGTACCAGCTTAGGAAATATTACAGCCTGTTGTTTATTATCACTTTTAATTGTTGTTTATTTTCACATTGAGTGGCAATCACAGGGTTGCCACTCAATTCTGGAAAAAAAATTCCCTGTGTTTTCCCTGCATGAAAATAAAACATTACAAACAAGCGAGCACTGATTATTTGGAAAAGAACATTAATATCTTGATAATTTCACCACAGGGTAAAAAAACGAAACACAAATTTCTAAATAAATAAGGGAAAATAAATAAGAATTTATAATAACTGAAATAAAAGCATGGTGGTTGAATATATTCAACTTTTTATTCAAAAAAAAAAACTTCTCTTAGCAATGGACCTAAAAGTGTATAAGTGACCCAGAACAATGATTATTGACGACTAATTTCATATACTCTAAATTATCATGAAATTCAAGATTCTATTTTTTTGATAAATATTTTAAGATTTACTTAAAAAAAAAAACTTTCAAGCAAAATTACCATTTTTTATTTTACTTTATTTCTGAACTTTATTAATATTCTCATTATAATTATTACTATTTATTTAATTTTTGGTAGTTTATATATTTGGGAATTGATTTTTGTAACTTTAATTTACAAAGGAAAAAAAATTCCCTCTATTTACCAGGTTTTTGAGGAAATTTTCGAAATTTCCTGGATTTTCCCTGTTTTTTTGTTGATTTTTGAATTCCCTGTGTTTTTCCTGTTTCTTCAGGCTTCCCTGTGGCGTGGCAACCGTGTTTTAATACTTGTTACATTTATTTTTTTTCTTTTGTTGAAAAATCTGCAAATCATGTTGGTTGGTTTATTTGGTTTTAATGGCGAAAGAGCCTTTAGAGCTATACTGCACCAAAGGATTCTTTATTTTATATTATTTATTTTTCACTTGAGTATAAAGACAGGAAATGGTAAAAGTAAGCGTATTTTGAAATAAAAAGTTGTGAAAACATGTAACAAAGTAATAAATGAAGAAAAAATGGTTGAAACAATATTTGCACAAGTGTTCAATAAGAAAAGGTCAAGACTACATGATGATGAGACAAACGCTAAATTAAAAAAGAGAAACCAATCTCCTGGAGGAAGGAGAATAAATTTGGATGGGGTGAGGCCCCCAGTAGTAACTCCTTCAAAGATATATATACAATCATTAAAATATTTAAAAGCATTTGATTGAAATTTGAACACTTAGTTAAAAAATATATGCAATACTATGATCTCTCCTGGTGAGCTGCAATAACGTGAAACCTTTCACTGAGGGCAAATCTTTGCTGCGTGAAAAGAAAGAGCAAGCAAAGTTTCTGACTTGTCAGTTCTAATATCTTTTTTTCTGTTTTTTTTAAGGATGTAAATACTAAATCAGAATAGTAATTGATCAAATAGCAGAGTTTCAGTTATCACTCTTGGCAGTGGAATTTTCCTTTGATTGCTGACTTTGTGTTTGTACAACTTTAAAATGTTCACCCCTAATCCAATGGTGAACGAAAACTAGAACCAAGAGACAAAATTAGTAACTAGAAAATATAAAGTAGCTCAACTACTAATTGCTGGAGAATCGAATGACTTCTTAAAAGGTAGAAATGGGAAAATGCAAAATTAAAAAATGATGAACGACAGTTCTACTTGTCAACAATGAGAATATTTTCTGATGTATTGTATGTTTATTGCGCAGTGTAGTGACTTTATCAACAAGTATTGCCAGAACTCAATTGTCAGTTTCTATTAGAGATGAGTTCGGGCTCATTTTTGAGAGCCCGGGCCCGCCCGAGCCCGAGTGATATTGTCTCGGACAAAAATCCAAGCCCGCCCGAGCCCAAAGGAAACTTTCTTGTATCAAAAATCGAGCCTTCTACAGTCTGACATGATCTCTCTGCGAGTGAAAAATGTTACGTCAAATGTTCTTCATTAAAAGAGAAAAGTTTCTAAATTTTCTTAAAATGTTCCTCTTCAAATGTATTACTGTATGACATATTGCAAAAGTAATCGCAAAAAAACACTATAAATAAGCGTTAATGCATTTATTTATTTATTTTATTTATTTTTTTTTTTGGAGGGGGAGGGTAAATTTGACATTGATTGAACTGATTTAAATGTTCCTTTCATTTTCACACAGTAGGAAAATGTTTATTTGCTTTGAATTTGTATGAAGATTGGCAATTGAATATCTGTGCTTGTGCCCGAGCCCGCCCAAGCCCAAAACCTATTTTCGGTTCTAGAGCCCGAGCCCGGTTCGGGCCCGTCTCACCTCTAGTTTCTATGCTAAGAAGGCTGAAAGCATTATGGTTCAGCGTGAAAGAGGATGCAGATATGGGATTAGTATTGATGAATATACAGTCTAATCTCGATTTAACAATTGTCAAGGGATTAAGAAAAGCTATCGTTAAATCTAGAAGAATAGACATTCAATGCAGTCGAATCCGGACAGTGAAGTGTATCATTAAATTAAAGCTTTACTATAGATAGAAACCACGCATAAATTTTTCAGTACAGGAACAACAATTAAAAATAATTGAATCCTGAGTCATAACCATATTTATAGAAAAGAGAGATTAATCTTTTCAGAAAAGCAGTACCAGAATTTTGTTTGAATTTGTTCCGGCACCAATTCATCTAATAGGAACACAAAAGTAGAAATAGACACAGTAATTGATCCTTTTGCAAAAAACTCCAACAAAAGATTCTAGTTTGTTTTGTAATATTTACATAAAAAGAGTGTGTACCGTGATAAGCATTTTAATTACTAAATTGCACAGAAATGTTTCTTAACCATCAAAAATAAAAATATGAGCAGACCATTCATGAATTACACAAAACACTTAAAAACAGGGTTTATGCTTAGCTATAGCACAGGAAAACTGTGTTCTGGGATGAATGATACCATTCCTTTATATTTAATAGTACATCCTGATTTAGTAAGACCTCTACAATACCAATAATAAATGACCAACAGTGAAAACTTATTTTGTTTTGCTGTCTGGTCCTGGATAAGGAAGAATACACCCCCCTAAAAATTTCAATGGCTAAGTCTGCGCCACGAGCCCCTCTTGGTGGGCACACCTGAATAATAAAGCTTAAAGTCTGTACGTCTGGATCTCTTTTACCCGCACAGCACCTAGACTGTTTGGCTGATTTCCCTGAAATTTGGCACAAAATTTGCTTGTAGCATAAGGATGAGCAATTGGAAGCGATTTTTCGAAAATTTGATTTTGTTCTTTTTCTAACTTTAAGAACATTTTATCAAGCAAATTATCATAACATGGACAAGTAAATTATCATAATGAGGATGAGCAATTTACCATAACATGGGTAAGCAAATTGGTGAGAAATTCATCATCCATAATTTGTAAATATACAGGACAACCAAATGACCTTTTAATAAAGTCGTGCGGGTACCGCTAGTAATTAATAAATTGATGTTGGAGGGGGTAGGGGGAAGTAATAAACCAATTTTGATATGGAGTACTTGATGAATAAGATCTCAGATGTGTGTCTTCACAATGTTTAAGATTTCTGTTGAGGGTACATGGTTCTAAAGAATTATTTTGTTATTACTGGTTTTTATACACGTGCAAAAAAAAATATTTTTCATTGTTAAGAAAGAGATATGGAATGAATGACAATGTTGTGCTAATCATAATAATTTATTCAAACTCATTATTCACTATTTAAAGTGTACACGCAATTATTTATATCTTTGAAAAAGAAAACAGTTTAGTTGAACTTAAAGATAATTTAACTCAAAATTAAGGATAATCAAAGCACTAGTTAAGATTCAACTAGATTTTTTTTTTGAAACATATGCACAAAATAACTTAATGCTACTACAGTGAAATCTCTTCACAATGAACTTCAAGGGACCGTAAAATTTGTTTATTCAAACAGGAAATTAATTGTACCGGAAATTAAATTGGGATTGAAAATTTATTTTGTACAGTGAAATCTCTTTACAATGAACTTCAAGGGACCATAAAATTTGTTAGTTCAAAGAAGAAATTAATTGTAGTGGAATTCAAGCTATGTAATGGAAATTAAATTGGGACTGAAAATTTATTTTGTTGAATTAGATATATTTGCATTGCGTTGGTATTTGTTTTATGGGGATTTCACTGAATAATAATATTTTTTAAATGATGCATCTAATTTTTTATTAAAAAAGAAAGGAAATAACTATTGATGAAACCTCCGAGTATGCCTTAACAGAGTAGATCGCCATCGAAATTTCTCACCACACACTTTGCACCTTTGTGAATCTTCTGAATGCATTTTTTCATGTTGTCTCAACAATCTTTTTGCTTTGAAGGATTTTGAACAAGTGACACAAGTAAATGGAGAACATGAATGAGTTAATGAATGTTCTTGTTGTGGGTGTAGCTTTGGATAGACTATTCCACAGTAGTTACAGAAGTGTTGAGACTCAAGACCTGAGAAAAGAAAAAAAATTAAATATCAATACGAATCTTTTACTATAATATGAAATGATTTACAACTAATTAAATTAAAATTTAGTTGTTTAAATTTATTAAAATGATAGATGTTACGGGCAGGGTTGCCAGACGTCCCGGATTTCAAGGACAGTCCCATATTTTGAAAAATCTTCCCGCGTCCCGGGGAACTTCCATACTGGATGGCTTAGGTCCTGTATTCTAGCTAATAACAGTATTTTATAGTACGAGACAGTATTTTAAGGTAAAAAAATTAAGTAAAATGAAAAATGTGACAAAACTAATTAGCACCTTTTCTTATCAAAGTCAATCTGTATACTGAACTTCGTTCTATTGCTTGATATATTCTTTGAGTTAAAGTTGTTCCAAAAGTGTTCTTACAAATAAACATACTGAGAGGAATCTTTCGAAAGGTATTGAAACATGATTGTTTATCACCCTTTAAAAATACACCATAACCAGTAATTGCCCTCAACCATAAAAATACCCCCTCCCCCTCTTTCACTCTTCGAAGCCTGTCCCGTATTTACTGTACTTAAATCTGGCAACCCTGGTTACGGGGCTGAAGTTTAGCACTGAAAACAGGACAAGGGGTCATTGTTTTAAGCTATTTAAATATCAGGCTAACATGGATATTGCGAAAAATCATTATTTTAACAAGGTAGTGGAACCTTGGAACAGCTTATCGGAAGAGATGGTAGGGTCAGGTGGGGTGAAATGGGTCATGCTTTGTATTTTTATTAATAAAAATTTTTGGTCTGGCTGAATTTTTCTCAAACTTTACACAAGTTATGAGGGGCTTTTTGGCCACAATTCTGATTTGTAAAAAGTTTCTGCATAAATTGCTGGGAGCACTACACTGACATTGTTTCTCAAGTCACATGTGAATTTTTAGGAAGCCTGACAAACTTCTTAAAATCTTGCTATACATTTTTTTTCTCTTGAAATTCTCAAGTGTTATCAGTTAGAACAGACTTTCATTTACAATTTGCAAAAAACAGGTAGGAAAAGTATCAATTCTTTCTTCTTTTGTTGCTATTTTCATGTGGTGGGTTGAAATGGGGCATAGTTAGGCTTAGCGAATTTTAATTCATAATGAGAGTAAATTGACTTTTAAAATCCATAAGTCGGTCTTAAATGGAAATTTAGAAGATTTTTAAATGTAACAAAAATAAAGTATGTATTATTAATGTGTAGAATTCAAATGCTAAACTTGCCATCCATATTTACAACCTATTACGTACCTATTCTTTCCAACTTCAAATTTTTTATTTATTCAATGAAAATGCCTGGGGTGTATGTAAGAAAAAGGGAAAAGAAATATTCAGACTCTAATTTAGAGGCTGCACTAATTGAAGTTGAAGGTGGTTTAGCAATTTCTGCAGCTGCAAGGAAATATAATATGCCAAGAGAAACACCGAAGAGATGGGTCTCCGACACACAAAGTCGAAAAGGTTCGGGTGGACGTACAACGCTAAGTGAAGAAGAAGAAAGATGTATTGCTTCAGTTCTACAAAGTATGGTTTCCCATTTAATAGAAAGATACAGTGGCGGATGGGGCCGGCGGGCCGCCTCGGTTTGGGCCGCATTAAATCTTTCAATTGAATAGTACAAAAAAAAAGGTTTTTTTTTTTCCATTTTTTCTTCCTTAAAAAAACTAGTGAAAAAAAATCTGTCGCCTAGAAAATGCGAAATCTAACCACTTTGCGACATTGGAAAATCTAAAATAGGTTCACTCATTTTTGTAAACGGATTTCAAATCTTTGTAAAAATCTTAGGAAGACCCTTGCCTTCTTTAAAAAAAAAAAAACGTTGACTCGTACATGACGAAAGCCTTCTTTTTCTTCCCTTGTGGACCGGCCCACCACGCACTCGGCAATCGATTAGCACCCCACCTCATTAGCCCTTTCATTGATGATAGTCGATAACCATTTCACGGCCATCTGTGTACAGGGGACAGGGACCATTACAGGAACACTACTTGGGACGGGACGGCAAAAGCAGTTTGCGGAACGGAAACAGCTGTTTTTCATTCGAAGATGCTAAGAGAGAGGAATCTTTCCGAGAGTGAAGCCGAAGGCTGAAGGGTCGGGATTTTTTCCTGGAATTCTTTTCAGTAATTTTTGCTTTAGGGTAACTGAGGATTATACCACACCTACCACTTCCTTTTTTGTGGCTTAATGTATAAAAGGGATTCGCGCGTTGAAACTTGTAGGCACTGGCAATCTATTTATTTTTTCTCCAGCTTTGAGGCAACAGGACTGAAGAATGATGGAGTCATTTGTAACACGTTTTAGCTGTAATTAAAAATCCTTTTAAAGTTATAATGAAATTGAAATTCATTTTGATGATTCAAACAAAGGATTTTGAAGAGCAAGTTTGGTTCGTAAAAAAATTTACTTATTTCTAAAACTTTTACTTTAGTTATCCATTACCGCTTTTAATTTGTAAAAATGTTTTTGAGACTTTTGTTATTTATACTATCACTTCCAGGGCCGGATTTACATTTTAGTTGAAAGCTATTGCTTATAACGAAAAGTTGTGTGAGTTGTTGTTCCTAAAAAAAATGGAAATACTTGGAAAAAAATCAATTTCATTTTCAAATGCTTGAAATGTTGCAAAAATGTGGCTACAAGCCTTGAATTTTGAAATTTCTAACAAATTGGAGTTGATAAGGGGGAGGAGTGCCAAAATATGTTAAATTCAGTGTGTGCTTCAATGTATGTTCGTCAAAGTATGCTTCAATTTTATTTCTTACTAAGAGTATAAATTATGAATTGTTCAAATGGGCAGTATGTTACTCTCTTGCTACCTATTTTCTAAGTGTGTACCCTATTTCTTTTAAAGCAATTTGTAGATGGGTTGCAGGGGTGATTAAAAACTAGCTGTATCGAAAGTCCATGAGCGCAGGTAACAATGCATTATCCTTTATCCTCCCTCGCTCTCTCTCTCTGTCAAGTGCCTCATCGATGTGTCGACCCCTAAAAAAATTTTACTGTGTATTATCTCAACTTGCAAGAGTACATAATTTGAAAAAGTTTTGTTTGCCTACTTTTCCCCCGAATATTTTTGATTCCAATCTTCCTTTATATGGCTTCAAACTGCAGAATTTTACTATATATTTTTTTTCCAAAATTCCCTCTGGGGGAACCCCCAGAACCCCTAAATTGGGAGCCCTGCATCATTCTCTCGATGCTATTCCCCTTCTTAAGGGAAATCCAAAAAGGCAGGCAAACACACATTAAAAAAACACACACAAAAAAAAGAAAGAAAAAAAAAGAAAGGAAGGAAGAAAGAAAATAATGCATAACTTTATGTGTCTCAGGGGAAAAGACAAATATAGCGCAAAAAAAGTAATAATAGTCATCAATAAAAAAACACTTTAGCATTTCCTCTTTCGCCTCCGACAAAGTGGTCTGGATTACAAAAAGGGCCCCATACTTGAAATAACTTAAGGCCCCGTTAAGTCTAAATCCGGCCCTGATCATAAATGTTTTAGAAATAGTAACAAAACTGGCTTTATATGCTAGTCTATTTCTAAGATTAAAAATAAAGAAAAATTTCCTGGGATATGGACCCTCAAATTTCTCCTCACTCTAACATCATCAAAAAGATCGTCTAAAACTGTACTCTTAGAGCTACAAGTTCGAAAAATAGACAGGTGAGCGACACCGAACCTTTTCAATCCTAACATTACCAAAGATCGTCTAAAATGCGTTTTCAAAACTAAAATTTTCGAAAAATTTACGGGGGAGAAACCCCCGGACCCCCTTTACTTCGGAGTTAATACTATGCTTAAGGTTTGTTCATATCGGCTTCCTTTTAAATCAGAAATCCTATACAGCCGCCACAGAACAAACAGTACTTACAGAAATACCACTTTGAGGCGACGATTTTGCATACATTTGTTGAGAAAAAAAAGGCTGTAACCTTCTCAATAATTTTTACTCTTATGATAAACTTATGTCACCTAGTAAAAATTCCTTAAAAAATGTTCTGCTGTGAGCAATAAGATGCTTTACTGTGTGTCTGTAAATTCATCGGTTGACCGATAAAATAACTTTATTGCATAACTGTCCAGGACCTTCTAAGGCGCTAACAGCTGCCTGTAATAATAGTCTGTAGGGGGACAATGAACACGTAAAGGCAGGGCCACCTCCAGGGGTGGCGTAGAACCGTGGCTGCCAATTTTAATTTAGGGATGAACAAAGTAAAAAAAAGAAAACCTTCTCAGTATTTAAAAAAAATTAAATAGAAGTAACAAAATACCAAGTGGAATTCCCGTGACAAAAAATATTTTCTCAACAAAATTTTGAAAGAAAATGCAACCCTTGAATATTAAACCTTTAAATATTATTTTAGGAACATCCACGATCCTTTATTATAATTTACCTAACTAAAGGCAGCTCAAATTTTTCAAGACATTCTGACAAATTAAAAAAAAAAAAAAAATCAAGCAAAAAAGTATTCAGTACATTGTAAAAACCTATGACACATTTTAATTTAATACAATGAATGAATAGCTAGATAATAATGGAGGTTTCATAGGGGCCGCTGAAGCATGTTTTAAATAGAAAAAGAGTTAAAATGCAGTAAGGGAGATTTAAAACATTGTAACGTAATGAATACTAAGTGTTTGAATGTATAAAACGAAAGTAAAATAAAACTTTATTAAGATATTCTAACTGGAGGATATTTAAAGTAAAATAAAGTTGGAAGAAGATCTGGTGTCCCTGAAAAGTACCACATCAGTCCAAAATGTTAAAAAATATTTTGACGAATCTCAATCTCTTTATTTTCAAACAAATTCAAACACCAGGTTGGAAATTGAAAAGTTCACTATGAAATAAAACCAAAGAACTAAAATGATCTCGGAAAAGATATACTGGGGGGAGGTTTTCCCATAACATTTGTATGAAAAATTTAATAAAAAGATAAGGACTTAGCAAAAAATGCGGAAGGGAGAGACATCCTCTAGCCTCACCCTTCATTTTACACCTCCAAGGTAGATTAGAAACGTGTTTAAAACTTTTATTTTGAAAGAGTGCAGGGGAAGTTTCTAAATCGGAACCCAGTCCCATCTCATATCGCCTATCGTTATCAAAGATGGCCTACAATTCGTATTTAGGACTTCAAATTCGAAAAGCTTCCAGGAGAGTGATCACCTAAATCCCCCCTGCAGAAGTGCCTCCACCCCATCTTTAAGGATAATTTAAAATTTCGTTTTTAGGACTACAATTAAGAAATTTTTCAGAGGTCATCGAATCTCTCCTCCCTCTTGTATCACCAAAGGTGGTGTGAAATTTCTTTTTTAGGGCTTCAATCCCGAAAAGATTTCTGAGAAGAGCCCCTGAACCCTTGGTAACATCAGCGTATATCATCTACGACTGCGTTTTAGAATTCAAATTTCGAAAAATTACGGAATGAAAGTCCCCGAACAGCTTCACCCACTAACATTACAGGAGATCGACAAAACTACGTTTTAAAAGCTAAGTTAGAAAATTTTTTGTTCCCAACACGCTCGCCAGCATCACTAAAGGTCCTCTCAAATTTCGTTTTATGGGATTCAATTCCAAAATATGTCCCGAAAATTCCTCCCCCTCACGTCATTGAAAGTCGATGAAATAACGTTTTTTAAGCTTCAGTTCCCCAGAATTGTCAGTCCCCTTTACGTTATCAAAGAAAACCTACAATCCCCTTCTTTAGATTTCAATTACCAAAAAATTCCTGGAGAGCACCTTCGAGCCTCTTCTCTCCCAAACATTACCTAAAATCACCTAGAATGCATTTTTAAGACAACTAATTGAAAAAAATTCCCGGAGGGGAGGGGGGGGACACCGGATCTTTGCTCTCATTAACATTGTCAAAGATAATTTAAAGACGTTCATCAAAATTATACGTTCTCTTTTCACGCGATATCGCGTGAAAAGTTCCTCATCAATCTTTATTGCACATAAGAACTTCAGATACTGACTTTAGGAAGGGGGGGGGGGGCAATTTATAGGTAACAAACTTTTTGAAGAACTTCAATTTCAAAAAACATAGCCCTCCCCCCAAAGATCGTCAATTGTCACCTAAATTGGCGCTTTGGGAACTTCAATTGAGAAATTTTTCCCAGAAAGAATTCCTGAACGCCCTTCTTCCCCCTAGTGTTACAAAACAATGCTTACGTATACGTTTTAGAACTCTGATTTTGAAAAAGTTTTGGGGAAATTCTCCAAATACCCCCTCCCGCAAACATTGCCCAAGATCATTTAAAAAGTCTAACAATGCGTTTTTGAAGCTATAATTTTGAAAATTTTCCGGGGGAGTGCCCCCGAACCCCCCTCCCCCCATCATTAGCTAGAATATTAATTTTTACTATTCAGGTGTTCCTATCATTGATTCTTTTTCTCCACATTCGTAAACGCAGTTCTCCTAATTTGAATACTCAAATTCTAATGGTGACTCCCTACTAAAACTAGAAGATGTATCCGCTCCATCTTTTATATTTGAAAAAAAAAACTTAAGGACGGTGGGAGCGTCTCCTCTTCAAGGAGCAAGTCTTAAGGGGACCGGCTGGTCTGTAAATGCCAGGGCCGGTTCATGTTGCCCCATCCGCCACTGGAAAGATACAATCATTGTTGCTAAGGATTTCATTAAGACTAATTCTAAAAAATGCAATTGTGGCATTCTTGGCATACAGTGAGCCAGGAATTTTGAAAAAAGGTCGGCATGCCACTTATGTAAGAGGAAGCCAGAATTGCTCACGAAAGCAAGAGCCAGGACATCTTCTAAGAAACAGCAACTGAATGAAACCCAACTCTTGGATGAAGAAATATCTGAGTTGCTTATGCAAGAACCAACACCTGGGAAGTGGGCTCTTGTCTAATACAATGGCAAGAAATCATCAAAAGAATTTGTTGATTACTTGACAGAAGTCAATGACCAGGATTACAACAACGTAAATTTTCTACGAAAAGCCAACTCGGGCAAATACTACTACATCTTTTCTGAGTAGGAAAATACAGACATTGTTAATTCTGAAGACATTGAACGAGCAGAATTCGATTGTTGTGGACATATTTCTGAGTTTTAGTTCAAAATATTTTGGTGTTGAATAAGTAAAAATAAACAAATGATTCATTGGAAACAATTTCTTTCAGCTATTGTACATGTTTTGGTAATAATTTCTTAGTTATTGTATGTTTCTATTGCTATGACCCATTTTACCCCACCGTGGGGTGAAATGGGTCAGATACTTAAATTGTAATTTTCAGATTGTCAATGACAACAAATTTCAATGAGAAGCAGCTTAAATTAAAGGGGAAGAATCAAATGTAAAGAAGAAATTTTTAAAAAAGTACAAAAAAAAGTTTATGGGTTTGCAAATGGCATCAATTTAAAAAATAGACAAAATCCGCCTCGTTTCACCCCACCTGACCCTAATGAGCAAGGGAGTAGACAGTTTAAGAGGACCATTGATCTTCACTGGGGATTGTAAATTGACTAGGACCAGTCTAGCTGGGCCCAGAGCCTGTTACTAGTCATCACTTTTGTATTTGTATAAATTTAGACTCAAGTAACTTAAAGCATTTTTACAGATGCAGTTTTATTTTAATTATTATTTATTTTAATTTATTTATAGCAGAAAACTAAGCAAAAAGTAACTTCATTAGCATCATGGGTGTAGTACAGTTCAGAGTTCCTCAAACTGTGATCTGCAAATCCATGCCAGGGAGTTAGCAATGCTATACATCTAAAACGTTAAATATAATTGAGATTGAAGGGCAAGTAACGCTATTGATTTTTAAAAAAACTCATTTATGAGGAATAAAAAAGTTCTTGCTTAAGTACATGCAGAACGCAGCAGTTCCCCCCTCCCCCTCCTTGGGGTAACACACCTACATATAAATTATTTTTGTGTACATGACAAAGTTAATATAGTTACAAAACTATATTACACAAAATGCAAATAGAGGCACATTTTTACAGCTGGGATATTATACATTACATAAAATTCCAAAATTTTCAAGACTAAATTTAATAGTCAACATTCAAAATTTCACGCAAAGGCTGAAATAGACCTAAGAATGCTATAGTTTGCACTAGATTTCAATAATTATGGCGTACCACTGTCATATAAATTTGATGTAAAATATGCTTGTGTTTATTCATCAAAATCATTTGAAATAAAAGTAAAAACTTGACGCTTGAGATTTTCATACAGTCATCAAATTTTGTCCAATCATCCTGTCATTCTGGCCAAATCGTTGCCTAAAATATTTAGTAGGTACTAAGAATATATTGATATTATTAGCACTTACTTTATATTCATATTATATGGAATCTGCACCTGCGCGCTGGAGTGAACTGATGCATAAGAGTGGTTCAAAATAATGAATATATAAATTTCAAAGAAATGAAATAGTTTAAAAGAAATAGTTTAAAAGACTAAAAAAACACGCTTTTGTAGCGAAATGAACTAAAAAGTAATCTTTGGATGTTAGTAATTGACCAAACATTTAATTTTAATGTAACACAAAAAAACCGCGAGATGCTGTCGATTTACATTTTTGCATGGATAACAAATGGAAGTAATTCAAGACGATAAGAAGCCCTCCACGTTTTTTTGTATAACATTAAAATTAAGTGTTTGGTCAATTACTATCACCCAGATTATTTTTTACTTTTTAGTTCATTTTGCTACAAAAGCATGTTTTTTGTTAGTTTTTAAAACTATTTCTTTCTTTCTTTCTTTTCTGTTTAATTTAACTTGTTTAATGAAAAAATATTCATTTCATTATAATTCAAAATATTTTATATTCATGAAATTTTGTCCAGAAAAAAGTGACTAAAGGTTTTGGGTAGCATTCGAAATGCAGTCTCTTGAACTCCCAAACAGAATAATAGCCGAGCTCTAAAAACATTCAACTGCATTGATAAAGTGCCGGTCGAGTAATTGACTAATCCAGCTAATCAATCAATGTATGTGTATGGAAGTATATTTATATTACTTTGAAAATACATTTCAATAATTTGAGATACATTTCAATTAAAGTTGTTCAACTTTTGTTGATTGTCATTTGTTCAACAACGGCCTGATCAGCAATAAATTGCCAATTGAAGACACCTAAATTTTGGCAAGAAATTAGTTAAAAACAATTATAACTCATGTTCTAATACCTCGGAACAAATTTTGTTTGATGCAGAAAAATCAAAGGATTTTATAGATATTTTTAAATAATTTTTGCATACTTTTTTAATATATTTTTTAAACCTTTTCCTTTTTTCACATTGTTGGAGTTAAGGCCAAAATATTGATCAAAATTGGAATAAACAATTAATAGTTAATTGATTTGACTATAGAATATTGCATTATCATCGGATCTGATGCAAATTTCAAAAGAATCCTATCGCAGGAAGTTGGCGAAATTTTAGTTGCAAGATTCCGTTACAAGATACATGCATACAGGGCGGCCATTCCAAGCTCGTCAGCTTGTGAGATCGAGATTCTCGCTCACGTGATCGGTTGTGACGTAGAAATATCACAAAGTTGTATTCTAATCGACTTGAACCTAGCTGCAAGCAAAGTTGAATGGAATGATCGCCCAGGTGAAGCTAATAAAAGCGTGTTAAAAAAGTAAAAATATTTCAGAAAAAAATAGATTTTAAATCAAATCGTTGTTGTTTTATTTGGGGAGGGGGTGTCCGCGAAGTTCGTAATTTTTTGGAGGGGTCCCTGAGATCTCTGTGGTACAGCCTACTATGGCACTCACACTAATGACTCAAGTCAACCGCCAGGTGCAAAATATTTGTTCATATTGTGAACAATTTATTTATACAACTAATAGGTAAAACAGTCAGCTTACAATTCAAATATTTATTTCAATAAGATTTGAATGAGCACAATATTACCAATAATCCAATTTACTATACTAAAACTTACACTAAACTTATTCTACAAGATACAATTATTATAACTATAATTATAATCTAAAAGCCACAGTAAACAAGAAACTCATAAAACTAATGAAACACTATATATATAATATATACAAAACTGAAAAAAAAGTAAAGAGCATGACGTATATTTTTGCCGTGTTCAACAAACAGAAATGTACAAAATATAAAATAGGACAATCGAGTAGAAAGAACATTTCACAAAAGTAGTGACAGAAAATAGAGCCAATCACAAAATCGTAATTTCAAAAGGAAAAAAAGGGGGTAAATGTTTAAAAATTTCAATTGCAAAAATGCAGCTTCACTAAAATTAACAGTATGTTTTAGAATCAAGAAACATATTAAATGCTTGATTTTTACAATTAAACCATTTTCAAGTCATTAATATTCAACTTTGAGTTTTCCACATAAAAACACTTTTGTTTCAGAGAAATATAGGAATTAAAGAATACATATCTTAAACACAAAACTGGCACCACCTACCTAACCTGCCCTCCCCCCCCCCTTGCATACATATCCTTCGACGAAGCTTCAGTCACCTAAGCCCTTCCACAATATATCATACACACAGAATTGTGCATATAAAACACGAATTTAATTTAAAAACTCTAACAGTACATTTCAAAAGAAAAAAAAAAAAAGACATTTTCATTTCGTGTGCTTTTGCTTTGTTTTAAAATGTTTTCTGATATTATCCTCAAAATGCACATTGGTAAATAAAATTTACGACTGAACTATACAGTTAATTTTTCAGTTATTGGATATGATTAAAACACAATTCAATGACATGCATAAAATTTTATCTTTCGGAGTGACCAAGCCAAAATTTGAAAGTTTACTATGTACGTATGTTTAAAATGATACATTTATGCGGACCAAATTTTAGATGCATCAATGCAGATTCAAAACAAGTCTGGTTCCCAAAGCAAAAGCAATTTGCGAAGGAAAGTTTTCAAAAAAAAAACATCACAGAATGAAGAAAAGAAAAAAAAATTTTTTTTTCTTTTTTAATAAATAAAATAACAAATGAAAATGTCAAAGAGAAGAACGGAATACATACATGCATGTCTAATTACATTACTTTTGACGCATTAGAGCACTATTTAGCTAGGAGACATAGTCATAAGTCACTCCTCTCCGGCACACCGGAAGTTACGAAACATGGGCTACGTTCGCATAAAGCAACTGGTCGATAGAGTTTACCGGTGAAACCAATGCGTTCTCTTAGAGCTACTGGTTGAAGAAAACTACTGAAAAAATAGGGCACATATATATAAAGCTCTATTTTACTTGCGGCTCCAATCCCATAGACACAAACCGCGACGTCGATCTCGACCGATCGGTTGATCACTAGGGTGGAGTGCAATTTTTTTGAGCAATCACGATTGCTTATTGTCCTCACTTCACCTTCTTTTATGTTCGGTTCATTTTTCAGCTTGGACCCTCTGCAGCACCACCGCCCGCCGTCCTTTGCAGGTGCGGCTCCTCCGGTCCTGAGCTATCCACTTTTCCTGGTCGGGGGCGTCCATGTCCTACACACACGAACGCTCACACACTTACACTCACACACGCTTACGCGCATACACACAGGTCTACGCACACACACACACACAACGATGCACACGTAACCGCCCAGGAGGAGGAGCAGGCTTGGGGGGACAGGACCCGTTTCTAGAAACAATAACTCCAATGAGTAGTGTCCTGTCGCAGTTCGTGATTGCGAAATACATAAATTTGAATTCAAAATTTCAGAATTCAAATTATTTGTCTGTGGAAAATATGCTTTTAGTGTAAAGAAACAGTTCAAAAAATTGTCAAAAAATATTGTGATTTTGCAGATCTCCCTTCGCCTCACTGAAAAATTGACATTTTGAGATATAACAAAATGCAACATTAGACTTCGTAGGGCACTTTAATAACCTAGAATTATTTCTTTCATTTTTTGTGTCGATGGTTATTAAAATTAACATTGTTAATATTTTATTTTATTTTCCAAAGATGGCATTAGCAGTTATCGGAAACATAAAAGGTTATTTTCGTGCCTTTATCAATAATTTTACAGCAACCACCCGGTGAGTTTATGGGATATTAAAAGGTTAGTTTCGTTCCATGGATTTAATGGGTTATCATGTATGATTTTGAAGCTAGATTCAGCCTGAATTTAGCATGGCTTATTATGTTACAGTACGAAGTCAAAAGCATTTGGGTTTCTATTCGATTGAGATCAAACTATTTAAGCTGAAAATAAATGTCAGTTATCAGGTTTTTCGTATATATGTTTTTTCCCCCGAGTGAGGTTTTCTACCGTATGAATAATAATTTATTAAATAATAAACATTATATTTATTATATAAATCAAACTGACGGCAGTTACAAGAGACCAAGTACGATGGGTGATATTTAGTGCTCCAATACTCTCCCCTCCCAACCTGCCGGCCATTATTCTCCCATTTTACACCGATGTTATGAAGACCCGGTAATTTACTAAATATACCATGCCTTGCCTTCAATCTTCGAGTTGAACTGAACCATTGCTTCGGTCACTCGTGTGGTCTGTGCTAATTCTATATTATCTACCAGTTTGTTTCGCACTCTTGGCTTCCTTGACAGATTTTCCTTCTCCAGCTCAGTCACTTTCCTATGCCAAGCTGACGAATGCCAATAAGCACGAAACTGCAGACCTCGGCTCAAATGATTGAGCTGGAGGTGTATTTCATGTATATACATATATACTTATGTACGCACATTCTTTGTTTTATTTATATAGAAGCGGAAAAAAACTAAGGGTTTTTGAAGGCTAAATTTACGTTAACCAGTTAATTTCATGCATCGAATTAAAATTGTTAGCTATATAGAGACAAAAACATATGGGTGGAATTGCATGTGTACTATATATATATATATATATATATATACTAATAATGCTCTGTTGTCACGGCCATGCGGTATCGGTATTTTTCACCCTATTGGGCCACATGTCTGATGAATATTAAGAGCAATTTTCCAAGAAGAAATTAAGGCTATCATCTTCGTTATTACATATACTAGTCATTATCAACCTTTTTTTTTTTTTAATTGCTTTTTCTCTTGCTGCTTGTAAAATAACTAGACTGTAACAGCAACATCAATTTAATTTTATTTTTTGAGCCTTAATTTACTAATATTCTGAAGCTAAATATGTTTACGGGTGGAAGAACTCGTTTAAAGGATGAAGCTGTACCTAATGAATTCATTTTCCCTAATCATCTAAAGAAAAGATCAAATAAACGATGTCTATCAAGAAACAAGCCAAAAGTAGCACCTCATACAACTCACACTGATCCAGTATCTGATCACAGCTATACTTCCACACATAACTCAGAGTTGGATGAACTGAGAGAAGACTATTCTCGAATGAAAAACACTGTGATTGAGACACGGAAAAAGCTGATACAAACCAGGCGAAAATTAAAGGCAAAGATTGCGGAAACAGAAAACCTCAAAGACATCCTCATGGAACTGAAGGAAAAGGAATTATTAAAATGTGAAGAAAAAATGTTTCTAAGTTCCATGCTTCCTGAAGCGACTACCGAGCTCTTTAGATGAGCCAAACAGAATTCCAAGCGAACCAATGGAAGGAGTTTCACTACAGAACTAAAGTCTTTTGCCATGTCACTATATTTTATCTCACCCAAAGCGTATGATTTTGTTAGAGAAAAATTGTTCTTGCCACACAAATCAACACTTCATTCATGGTTTAAGGCCCAGGGATGGAGCCCCAGGGTTTATTGAGGAGGTATTTACATATCTGCAAAAAATAACTAAAGACACTGAAGAGACTAAAGTGCTGCTCGTTAACTATGGATGAGATATCCATTAGAAAAGAAATTCGCGTTCATTGTGGCTCTCAAACTGGCTTCATTGACTATGGCACTGCATTTGATAGTGAACTTGATGTTCCAGCAAGTGAAGCGCTGTTTTTATGTTAGTGAGCATTGAAAGCTCATGGAAAATTCCAATAGCATACTTTTTTGTAAACGGACTATCGAGTCAACAGAAGGCGGCATTCTTAGATATAGCTTTAGCGAAGATGCACTATGTCGGTGTTGATGTTCTCTCAGTTGTTTGTGATGGTCTGAGATCTAACTTTGACATGTTTGAGTTTTTAGGATCCCAAGTGAGTAAAGATGGTACTTTAAGTGCTTTACCTCATCCCATTCAAGGAAGTGATGTGTACCCTATTTTTGATGCATCTCACCTGCAGGCTCCGCAGAGAGTTTTTAGAAAAAAAAATAATAGGAAAATAGGAGCAAAAATTTCATAAATAGGAAAAAATAAGAAAATTATGCTTTAAAAAATAAGAGGAAAAAAAAGGAAAATAATATTCTAAAAAAGGAAGAAAATAGCAACCACATTTATATATATATATCATAATTACAAATTTAACTATGAAAAAGGAGCTACAAAGCTGTTCATGTTTATCTTTATACATAAAGGGCTACTTCTGTCTGGATGTCCGGGGTAAACTTCAAAACTACTGAATGGCTTTTAACCATTTTTTCACCATAGATACCTACATTATCAGGGAGCAACTTAGGCTATAATTTGTAATAATACCGAGTGGTTCGAGAAAATCTCATCCCAATGACGGACAGTGGACTGATCGGGACATTTCTATATCTAGTGGCGTAGCTAGAGTGGACCGGAGGGGGAGGGCGCACGGTGGAGTATTTGACCGAAAATCCTGGCAAAAACTAGTTTGAAATTTTCACTCTTCTGAAGGCGACACCCTTATGTGCGTTTGTGCGCTGTACGGCGAAGCTATCCCACTTATAGACACGCAACCTGATCTGAAAGGTCTGATGTTACAATTTGAAACTCGATTTTTTAAATTTGAATTAGAAAATGAAATATTTAATATTTTATCCACGGTTTAGACTTTTGCATGTTTACGACCGTAAAAACGATCCTAGTAAACATAGAGAAAAAACCAATGCATCACTAGATAAGAAAAATAATTTTCTTCAGGAATATGGTTTGTTTGAAATTCTATCGTAGTTAATTGAATTTCTAGGAATTTACAAAGGGAGCTCACTTGTTCGACTTTTTTCAATTATTCAATCAATGTAAACTAAAATTCCTGCATCCGATATTCTAATAATGTTATGGCTCTGAAACGTTTTGAGCAAATAATATAAACACCTTACCTTCATGTACAGTGAAAACGATGAAGTTATGTTGTTTCACTGATTTATAATGAATTTTTTTTCAACGAGTTGAAACAAAAATTTTCAATAATTTTCACTCGATCCGAAATGGATTCCACAGTTGGCTGCTTGCCTAAAAATGCTTAGACAAGTTATAAGTAAACATGTTTGATGCGAATGGCTGTTTTCCTTTGAAGATATGTAATTAAGTGCACTGTTCGAGGGAAAAAAAAGCGGTTAAAAAATCCTAGTATTTTGTACAAAACACTTATTTGAAACCAGAAAAATAATCAATTTATTCTTTTCGTTTGGTTTCAATAATTAAAACCCTGAGTTAATCATGCACAAAAAGAATTGAAGACAAGAGTTTCGGGGTTCTAAAGAACCTTTTTTCTATTGTAAAAAAAATAAATAAATGAACTAGGATGTTATAACTGTAAAAACACTCGAAAATGGATATTAAAAAGCTCTTGTTTTTTAATTGAACATATAACCGTACCTTCGGTCGATCCTAAGTTTTACGTAGCGTGATGTGTCCCGCTAAAAATTGTACGAACAAAAGCTTGGAACTAAAATTTAAAATAACTTCAATTTCACAATGAATAGGTAAAATGTCTTAAATGTGGATAGCTCGCTAGCGTTAGGAGACAATTACAATTGAATCGCTGATTTTGAAAAGGGCGTAAGTCACCAGTAATTGATTTTGAGAAAACTTGATAAAACCGTTTATCTCAAAAGTTACAAATCTTAATCTTAATCTTAATATATATATAAAATGCTAATGTGCGTACGTAAAGACAGGGTTTTCTGTATCACCACCAATTCCAATCAACTTCTGCTTGGGGTGGTAAGCACCCCTTGGTCTCCTGGTGGGAATAAGGGAGTTTGGTCGCGGTAGGTGGAAGTGGGTGGCAAAAATGTGAAAAAGTATATGTCTGTCCTTTTCTAACTCATGAGAACTACGAGAAAGTTCATAAAATTTTAGGAAAAGTCTAGAAAAACTCCAGAATGTGTGCAACTGTTACAATCGATCTAGATTGTTCTAGAAGATTCTCTATATTTCTAGAATTATCTAGAAAGTTCCAAAACATGAGCAAACGCTACAATCAACTAAGAATGTTCTAGAAGGTTCTAGAAATTTCCAGAATGATCTAGAAAGTTCTAAAAGGTTTTAGAATGATCTAGAAAGTTCCAAAACGTCTGTGAACGTTAAAGTAAAATGAAACATAACTTTTCAATTTACTAAGATGTTTCGTATTTTAACTTATAATTATTTCAATTAATTAATTAGTTAAACTCTCTATACATCGCATGTTTAATGGTCGACTAAGTCTCTCAATATTTAAAATAGAAATATATATTATCTACGTTAAAAAGAGAATTCTTAAATATTTTATGTACCATTAAACATGCAATGTATTTTAACCCGAGCAACGCCAGGTTTTGCAGCTAGTTAGTTATTATAAATCTATAGCAGTCGTTCCAAAGGCATTGCTTTTACATATGTTCAGTGAAGTTTTGGTTAATTTCTGATTTAATTTGGATCAAATATCGAATTTACAAATTAGATGACTTACGCCCTTTTCAAAATCAATCGGTTTTTGGCAGTAAAAAATATTTTATTTGCACTTATTTTAAAGATATTTTTAATTGTATAAATGTTACAAATTGGTTGGCCTTGTTAGAAGCGGTATTTTTCCCAAGAGAGGATCATTTTACAGAATCCATGGTGTTATTCGGGAATGTGAAAGAGGAGCTTTCTAATGTTAGTCAACTTCTTTTCATTGATGGGCACCTGATCAGTGAGTGTATGCTGGCGTAGTTCGTAGATCGGGGTTGTTCTTGACTTTCAGGAGCTTGTAACTGTTGTAGTTAAGACCGTCAATCCGGTCAAAAGCAATAAGGATCCTAGGTGTTGAAGAATCAAACACGTACATCTTGTTGAAACTGCCCCCCCCCCCCGGAGAATAAATCGTGATAATCTCTCTTCTGGCCCGGGCGGTTTTTTTTCAAAGGGACGCAGGATTTCTTATAAAACTCTGGCCACCATTGAGTTAAATCTTTGACTTCTTTGGGGCGTAGCACTTTGACAGTGAAGGGATCCTTTCTGGTAGCCAGAATCAATGCATTATATTCGTCAGGGACGTAGATGTTTTCTCTGCTGGAATAGTGGTACGTTTTTGTGGGAAATGATTTAATATACTCCACTATTAGGTGGATTTCAATGGCGAAAAATCTTAAAAATTTGGTCAGAGGAGCTTGAGCGCGCAGTTCTTTTGGAGTGTCCTCCTCCTCTTAACAATCCCTGTAAACGCCTTAGCTTCTTTTCGGAGACGCTGTAAGACTGAGAAAAAATTTTGTCAAACAGATACTTTTTGGGAGCCCCTGCATGACATGATAGCTGAAAGTGGACTGCCTCACTCGTGGTTCTCTTTTCTGGGACGATGTTTTTCGACTTCATGGTGATCAACGAGGGATTGAAAATAGACGTCTTGTATTACTTTGATTACATAGAGTACTTATTAGCAAGGGCACCGTCACGTTTCTCTGAAAAAAATGAATCAAAGAATGTTTCTGCCTTCTTTTTTATGATTTTTTTTTTTTTACTTTGTCAATCATTAATGTTTAAAAAAAAAAATACCTAAACCAAAAACAACGTAGATAATGACGACGTAATATTGGTAAAATAATGATGCAATATCGCGAAATAGTGACGGAAGATTACCCGCTACAGTTCATAAAACACTAATACCAGAGAAACAAAAAAATATCACCCTTGCACAACCAGCGACATCTTTTAGAATTCGCCAATGAGTTTGAAACGGGCGTGAGTTCAATGACTCAAAGCCCTTTTCAAAATCATCGCAAATTTCCCCTCCATTTTTCTCAATCACTTTTCATACAAAAACTAATGCCGTTTTTAATGTCATTTAGTAGGTTTACGTTCACAGTACCGTTTCCCATTATTATCTCGATTTGTCAAAAAATGGTTACGCCCTTTTCAAAATCAGCGATTCAATTGTTTCCTAACGCTAGCGAGTGTTTGTGTGTGTGTGGGGGGGGGGGGTCTTTTCCCTCTTATGCTACGTATAAGGGGGAAAAGACCCCTTCCCCCGGCAAATTATTTGCAGCAAGGATGTGAAAAAATATAAATATTTATTTATTTTATCTAAAATCTATCTCAATTTTAAGGAAGAGCAAATTTTCTTAGCGAGATCACAAAATAATTTAATTTATTAACTCATTAACGTACATGAGAAAATTAACATAATTGAACGCAAATATATGTTTTAGGGGTGCAATGAATCTCTTTAGCGATGCATAAAGGCAAGCGTTTCGAAATTAATTGAATGATTCTCAATCCATGGCTGACATCTTTATGCATTGATGAAGCGGTTTCTCGTAACCCTGAAACTCGTGTCTGAAATTTTATTGTTGTTTGTGCGCTCAAATGTGTCGTTCTTTTCATTCAGTTAGTACTTATAACTTTTTACAAATTTATTAAATCTTTGTAGGTAAATTCAGTTTAAAAATCATGACTTGTCACAAAAACGATCGGATTATGCGCTTTTTTAAAAAAAAAAAAATCATTTAAAAAAAAGGGCAGTTGTAGGCGGAAGATGTTTTTGCTGAAATTAGCACTAGAGACTTTGCCAAATACGATGCAACTTTCAAAACAGCCCGACCATGCTCGACACCCATTTAAAAAGCTTTCTCTAGTTATAAATTAAGGCGAAAAGCATTTAAAAATCTCACCGTACCAAGTTTTCTTTATTTTTTTCACACAAAAAGAAAATAAAAATATTTACTTTGATTTGTAATTAGCACAAAGCCCTGACATTTCTTCATCCCGTAAAATTGATTTGGTTCAATTCCATTCATTTATAAAGCCACAAAAAAATCTACATTGAAACGTAATAATTAAGCTGAAACCTAACAAAAAGCGAAAATTCCTAAAAGAAATCTCATCGTTTACCGATGCTATGAGCAATTGTACGTGATACAAGTTTCCAAAACAGATGTCGATCGATGGACCAGTTTAGTCAACTATCATGGAATAAATTTTCATAAAAATCGGGTAAATTTTTAATTTTGGGCTTTTGGTCAGGATTTTTAGTCAAATACTCCACTGTGGGGCGGTCCGCCCCGGGGGGGGGGGCATACTTTTTGGGGGTCGGCAATTCAGCACCTTTAATGCGAAAAAAATTTAAATAAGGGGAATCATGCTTTAAATCTATTATTGGAAGCAAAGAAAAAAACCCCTTCGAAATGTAAGGTTTTGGTAAGACTGTAGAATTGCGCTTTTCAGTGTTCAAAGTTGAAATATTCCCATAGTGAACCTCTAAACCTTTTTCATTCTCTTTTTGTTCCTCTGAGACAGACTTAAATTTTACTTTTAAAACTTTAATTTCAGGAAATATTTAAGAAAAGACCCTGACTTCCTAAAGTCCCTAATGTCACCAAAGACTAAAACTGACTTCAGCTTTGACGAAGATTCGGGAGAGAACCCCATCCCCCCAAACGTTACTTTTAACTGCAATTTTTGAAGCAAATTTAGATTATTTCTCCAAGATCGGCACCTGACACCCCCCCCCCTTTTTCCTGGTAGGAAGAATATGGATTAAATTAGTTCCCCTTTACTTCCTTAAATAATGTTTTCAATTTTAAGTTCAATAATTTTTGACGGTTTAATGTATTAGATATGTCTCAATGAAAAGGGTGGCAAATAGGGGAATCGTCCGGC
>NC_072739.1:32278338-32385015 GCF_026930045.1 Uloborus diversus
CAGTTTTCCCCCAAAACTTTTCTGATTTCTAGAAGTTTTATATCATTTACTCCTTAAACAATATCTCCTTTATCCCATCCTAAATTGTTCCCATTCCTTTAGTAGGAGATAAGCTTTCTTTATTTAATGATGTTGTTTCCTTCAGCCCTTTTATTTTCCCAATAGTTATTTTTTATTTAATTTTTTATCTTGTCCGATTTTGGAAATAAGGCGTGATCTTTATGACGTCACAATTGATGTGATTTGGTGCGCTACTCCATTGGCACGCTGAATGTTTTCACAATGTTCAGAAAAAGATGGTCGCCATTAAACAGTAATATTTTCACAATTACAATGAGAATTTTGAATGAAGGCTTTTCTGAAGCAAACATGAACTTAATTAGTGATATTGCTGTATAATAGTTTTATCTTTATTCTAAGGCCAAAATATTACGCTCTGTGCTGATGGCATCAGTGAATGATATTTCATCACTTGTGATGTCATGAGCAAAAGCGTAAAAAATAAAATTTAATTTGCGCACCGATTAAAATATTTTTTAATACTAAAATTCGTCAAATTATTTTAAAAAATGGTTAAAACCTATGTTTTTAAGCATGCTCTTTCAAAAAAAATGTTTTTAAAATTTTAGAAACTACACAATTTAATGTATTTCTAATTGTGTTGTATTTAATTTGTCATTTTGTGTTTTTTGCTCATTACCTTGCATTCTATTATTTTGACCTGATTTCCGAAACTTAAAATTCCGTTTTTGTGTTTTTTTTAAACAATTTATTTTAAAATTATAGTAGTTTTGTCTCTTTTTCTACAACACACTTTTGGTTCCATTTTTCGTTATTCAAAACAACCGTTTGGCGCAGCATAGCCTATAAAGCTGGGATGCTCTTTCCCTCAAGAGCAAGGCGCACCACATCCCCTAAATATTACAACGACCCTCTCCCCAAATAGCACCCCCCCCCCAAAAAAAAATAAAAACGAGAAAAAGACCCCTCAAAACAACTCTCCCTAAAATTTTCAATGGCGCCATCTGCGCCATGCTCCCCCATCCCCAGCCCTCCCCCTGAAAAGGTGCTCTTTAAAGTGGACTATTAAACCTAATGGAATCAACCAACCCACTTCTCTTTTTTGGCACTTTTTTCTATTTTCTTACAATCGTTTTGGCGCAGCATAGCCCATTAACGCTCTTGCGTTAAAAACCCAATAGAACCAACCAATTCGTCTCTTTTCTACTGAGTACCAAAATGGCGAAAGGCTTCCATCATTCGGCGCGATTCCTCTGACGTCACACCAACATTACGTCACACTCTCCTCTTTGGAGGCGGAGGAGGAGGAGGTGATGAAGGCAAGACCATCATGTTTCCCAGACATCTGAATCCGGAGATTTTCGCATTGACAAGTAAGTCTCGAATCGTTCCTTTGAGTGTTCTTTCCCATCCCCAGATATCCTAGTTGCACAGACGATTTGAGAAATTATCTCGAGGGGGATGGGTGGTTGTTTTGCTTCCATGGCTACCATCCCCAGAATCCATGATGGACCGCGCCATCAGATGATGATGATGATTTGTCGCTTGCTAGATAAAATAGTTTCGGATTCAGAGCACTGCTGTTGTATGCATCGTAACAGCAGTGGGCTATTCGCGATTCGCAAAAAAAAAAAATTCCTCTCTTTTCTGAAATATTTATTGAATAAAAGTTTATCTGCGGTGGTTGAGTAACCACCTGTTATTTGTTGAAAAGCGGTTTTCTTTTTTTCCCCTCCCGTTCTATTTCCACAATCTAACGCGTGAAAGAGATGCGGCTGTTACTATATCTTACAAGAAATGTGTGTTTGTTTATTTAAAGGACTATTACTAGTTAAAAACACTTATGTCGAACATGTTAAATGTTACTGCATATTAATTTTGAATTTTTTTTAATAAGATAACTCATTCCAGACATTCACTTATTTTTTTACCGTATTTCTAACTTTAAAGAAATCAATAATGTATGCGTTTTAATTTTTCAGAAACAAGACAAAAATATAAACTTTGTACAAATAAGAAAAGCATAGTAAAAAGGATGTGTAAACTACAATATAATAGTATGTGTAAGACAAAATGTTACCAAAAGGAAATCCTTTCCCTACTGGAAATTTGTGCTTGTTTGTTATAAACACGATTTCTCATATTTATCAAAATTGGAAACCAATTATAAATACAATAATATAATTATTTGCCTTCGAATTTATATATATCACCAAATCATTTGGAGACTGACCTCCCCCCGCCCTGACCCCCTTTTTTTTCGAGTTATAAGAAAACAGATTTTTTTTTAATCATACATAATGTGTTACATTTCATTGCTTTAAGTAAAAGAATATTAAATGCAACAGAAAAAAGATAATAAGCAAAATCTTACTCATGTTTGTAAAATAGAAAGGTAATAACTTCGGTCTCAACTCCAATCTTAGACTTGACAGTTTTTTTGAGCAATCACATTGCTTATTGTTCTCATTTGAATGTTTTGATGTTCCTATGATTTTATTTTCCCCCCTCCTCCCTCTGCAGCACCACCGTCGACCGGCCCCTCCCGATGCCTCCAGCGAGCAAAGTCTCTAGGTTGCGTCTATATCCTACACACACACAGAAACATACACACACTCATGCCTGCACACAGACATTAACACACACGCCTACATACACACACACTCGTGATTGCGAAAAACATAATTTAAATTCCAGATGTCAAAATTCAAATTAATTTTTTTTTCCACTTAATGTCGGACGTTTTCTTCGAAAAAAGAAAAAAAGATTTTTTTAATTATTCTGCGCTTTAACAGATAATAAAGTTTTGTCGGATGTCTTTTCATCCATAAGCTCATTTCTTTTGCGTTGAAAAAAGCGTTCCTTGTAACGCCGAAGCACGTGTCTGCAGTGATCTGCATTTTGTGCTCTTTGTGTTGTGATTTCTTATTTTACTTATCAGCGCAAAGGTATTTATTTTATTTAACATTTAGCATGGCGTGTTAGTGTTAACTATTTTAATAAGTAATACGAAATCTGTTTATTGTTTAAAAGTTCCCTTTTCTTACTCAAAAATCGATAACCGTTATCTCGAAACTTATCACTGAAACTGCCGCTGCATTATTTTCTACATGATGCACATTTCATAACACGGCATGAATTAGTTTAAACGAAATATCAGCAAGCATATCAGGTCGCTTACACTTCAAAACAAATAGCGATGAAAAAAAAATACTTGTATTTATTATTTTAACTTCAAAATAATAATGATGATAAATAAGCTGCTAAGTGATTTGTCATTTATTTATCAGTTTGAAGACGATTCTGTTGGAATCAAGTCTCAGAACACTTTTTTTTTTTTTACAAATGACAAATACCGTCTTGGCAATTTTTTTTTTTTTTTGGATTGGATATTTGTGTGTCTACGTTATGTATTTAGTTTTAGGTACTTAAATACTGTAAATATTAAGATTCAATAATTTTCTTTTTGTACAACTTTTAGTAAGAATAAAAGTCTTGAAAAACAGACTGAAATTTAAGTAAAATTATAACTTTTACGAATGCGCAGTAATCAACTGGCTGAAATCCTTGATTGCGGAAACTTGGTGCCAGAAACAATTTTTTTTTTTTTTCTTCCAAGTTTACTTACAATGAAAATTTTTATACTTTGTTCGTGATACTATACTTAACTTTTTTAAATTTCGCAACAGATTTAGATTAGTATACGGAATATCGGAAGCAAAGTCATTGACACATTTCAAATTGTCGTATGACCCTGCAGTTTGCTCCTTTTTCTTTTGATTCAAGAACTTTTTATATCATCATCATTTTTTTTTAACACGTAGTTATAAATAATTTAAATTGACGGCTGTATCGTCACGGTAAGAATAACAAATGTCCTGTGAGATGTTTAATTACTTTATTAAACAGAAAGCAATACCTTTCATAACCAGAGTACAATGTGTGTATCGTATGTTACTCGAACCACATTTAAACGGTACTCAAGTTCATCCCATGTCCACAAACGGTGTACACATGGTACTCTGGTAAGGAAAGGTACTTTTTTCTGCTTAATGAAATGAGTAAACACCTCATTTACGTTTGTTTTTCTGACTGACGGTACAGCCATCAATGTAAATTACTCACAATTATATTTTTTTTTACGATGTCAGTGGGGGGAGGGGGGAGAAAGAAATCTTGAACCCCTGTATTATGGCGCAAACGGCAAAATCATACAACATTTTTTTTTTTAATGAATTTTTAAAATATGTCAAGGACTTTTTGGACACTATAATTTTTGGATATTTTAATTTTTTCCTACTTTAGTAAATATGTAAAATAAAAGTTGGAGTCTATTTCAAGTGTAATAGATTTGAAATCGCTTCTAATAACACATTCAACTTTCTACGTTGAAGTTTAATTCTGGTGATTTTCTTGTATACTACTAGTTGCATGAAAATACTGCAATTACTTGCAGTATTTTAAAACTTACTTGCGTTTTAAGTTGTGATATTAATTTTCGTAATAATGAAATTTTTTATTTAAGGTTTGTCATACATAGTTTCCTATTAAGTTGTCTTGTGACATTGTGACCATCTCAGTATTATGTATATCTTTCAAGTTCTATTCAAAAATCTTAAGCAACTAAAATGTATATTGTACTTGTTTTCATAATGTTAACATAATTTTAACATTTCCGAATCTCAGAAAAACTGGCCTCGTGGGCATTGCTGGCAATGAGGCGGCTGACTCAGCTGCTAGAACTGCAAGTGCCCAAGTCGATGATCTTGCTCCTTTCGGTTTCAATGGCATTAAAAACTATTATAGACTGTTTCAACATCTATTGGCAGCGGTACTGAGAGAGAGAAACGCAAAATAAATTGCACTCCACCCAATCTTTGACGAATGGTATCAAGTCATCAAAATTTACCAGAAGAGAACAACTTATAGTAATAGCGTGTCTTCTTATTGATCACGCAAGATTCACTCACAAACATCTCTTTTGCCACGGATCTGCTCCAATATGCAACACATGCAATGTCAATCAGACAGAGTTGCATATCCTCTCCGATTGTCCAAATTTCAATCATGTTCGTTTTAAATTCTTTAATCATTTTCATACATCTTTGAAGGAAATGTTTGGAGACACACCCCATTCGAAATTGTTTCCCTTCCTTCAGGAGATTGCCTTCATGTGTTTAATTTAGTGCTTGTCCTTATGTCCTTGTTTTCGTCTCGCCGTTGTTTCGTTATAAATTTTTGTTCGTAACTCAAAATTTTTTCTCAGTTTATTCTTTTGGTTTTTTAATTAAAAATTTAAAACTTCGTTATTTCGGCAATGCTTTTCAAAATTCTAGAAGTTTTATATGTCCTTTACTCTCTAAACACTTTCACTATTTTGGCTTTCTAAACACTTACAATCGTTTGGCGTGCCTTTTAGCCTATTTGGGCTCTTGCACCAAAAAAACCCTCGAGAAATAAGAGAAGGTCAGATTTAACTAGAAATCGCTATTTTGGAGGAAAAGTCTGACTATTTGTTTGTTCTGTTTCTAGGTTTTCTTCTCATTGTCGCCACCAAAAATGCCTACTGTAAACCAAAAGGTGGCAGAGGGGGAGGTCGTGGTGGAATCGCTTCGTAAGTATCTTTCGAATTCCTATCTCTAAATTACAACGTGATTAATCATCTTCATGTCCTTGAAAGACTATGTAGGATAAATCTGTGCTTCGATGTATTTTCAAAAACATTTCTAAATTTCGCTGTTTTTACTGGGTTTCACAGTGGTCTAAATTTAAATTCTCACCATAGTGTGGAGACTCCTTTCGGACCTTTATGTGTGGAAGGAATCATCAATTATTGAAAGGGAGGAAAAGTCCCATATATCTATATATATATATATATATATATATATATATATATATATATATATATATATATATATATATATATATAAACTATTGAAATGGTTTTTCTTTTCTATGATTTCAGTGGTTTTGTATGCATATATGAAGAGTTTTTACGGGGAAGAGGGTCGAGCTTCCAGCATAAACTTCACACTGTCTTCAGAAAATTTTACTTGAGTCCACTTGCACCCCTGGAAAATTCGCAATACAGTGAAATCCCGTTACTACGAACTACAAGGGACCGTAAAATTTCGTTTGTTGTAACGGCCATTTCGTTGTAATGGGAATTCAATCAATTTAATGTAAATTAAATCGGAACCCGAATGTTTTTCGTCGAACCGAATATTCCGTTCTATCATTGTGACGGGATTTCATTGTATTACTGTTAACCATAGCAACTTTGAACCATGTGGTTAAAATTTTGCACCCTTCAAATTTTTCTGCACATTTGATTTCGAAGGAAATTTTAGAAGGCTCAATGCTGCACTCATCTAACAAGGTTTTAACCCAATGAAATCCCTTTACAATGAAATATTACATTCGACGAAATACATTTTCAGTCCTGATTTAATTTGTTACTTTGATTGAATACCATTACAACAAAATGCCTGTTGCTACGAACTAAATTTGCGGTCCCTTGCAGTTCGCTGTAACGAGATTTCACTGTGTCAGTTTTCTGCTCTTGCTTTCTCTAAACAAGTTGCAACAGTTCGCCGCTCGTTGTGTAAACTAATAGTTCGAAGTTTCGGTTTGGAATAGATACTTAAGTGTTGATTTGAAGAGTTTAAAATCTTTCGTATTTGCTCGATGGACTAAATTATACACACGTTTGATACTACGATACTATGAAATGAAAAGGGGGAACTTTTAAACGTTTAATAGCTTTAGCTACCTGGTTAAAATAATTTAATTTATATCGCATTTCCCACATGATTCAAAGTTACTCTAAGTGGCTGGATAGTTTTGACCTCAGTTAGTAATTCATGTTAAACGTTTTTTATCATCGTTATTTTTTAGTTTAGGATTATTACTATGCAATACTTCATAAGATTCCCTTCGATTTTAATCATTTAGATCTACATGATTGAAATGCGTGAGGATTAATTAGTGAACTATTCAAAAAAAAACTTTCAAAACCCAAATTCTTAATCATGCTGTTGCGTAATTTGCAGGTGTCAGAAGGTCTATGTAACTTTTGGATCTGTTTTGGCTTTGATGTATTTAATTTTTATTTAAATAGTTACGTTCATTTAATTTTCGTGACAAAGAAAATCGTTGCTGCATTATTGAAACTAAGATTACTTTTGAAAAAATAATTATAATAATAATGACAGTGACAGCAACAATTTCAGTAATACCGCAATTCACAAACCTTATTAGCTGAGAGTAAGTGCATAAGATTTTGGGTAAGAGTCATAGACTAATAATAATTTTTATCATCATGGGGAAAATAGAGAGAATATTGATCAAAGTTACCGTGAATGATCATTGAAAAAAAAAATCCGCAAAAGAAAGCAGAACTAATCACTTAAATTACCGAGAGAAAACCCAATGGTCAAACGCAAATAATTTCGTTTTTTGCTACTATGTTAAAGACGTTGTATATGAAAAAATAAAAAAGTGCAGTATGTTGCGAAATGGAAACAAAGAAACCAAACTGCTAGTTTCTAAATGGAATTAGAATGTCGTCTTAAAATTATAGAGAGATTTGGAATTTTACAGGATGTCCTGAAATAGAATGAAGTTTTCAAAAATTCATTGCAGGAATACGGTTAATGGCAAAAAGATATTCTTGCATTAAATTATGTAGCGGACCATAAATGTTCAGAGTTGCAAATTTTAGTTCAAAACTTTTCCAATAGGTGCTGCAAATAGTAAGCCCTTGAATGGAAGAAAAGTAGAAAATTACATTATAATTTTTCGATTTTTTTTTTTTTTTTTTACATAATATTTTTTAAATGTCTACCATCGGCTGCAATCACATGTCCTTAGCAAAGGAAAAATCGGTGAACTTCGATTCTTCTGCTTCGACGTACAGGCTTAGTATCTGCAGCGCCATCTATTGAAATTTTTTTGAACTAAAATTTGGAACTCAGGAGGAAAAATTTACAGCTTACCACATGAATTTTCTGAAACAATTTGCCTTTTATCATTAATCGTTTTTCAGTCATAAATTTTTAAAAACAGTCAGTCTGTTTAAGGACACCCTGTAGCAAGATAGTTTTTAAAAAAAACGAAGTTGTTTCCTCTTTTTCTTCCCTTTTTCTTTTTTTGTTTAGCTATTTGGCTTTTAAATAAACGTTTAGAGCTGTATAGATGTTTAAGGGCACCCTACGTAATTAGAGTACGAATGTTGTACCACCGTACTCATCATAATTCCTATTCACAAATTTCATATTCATGCATTTCACAAATTATGTAAAATTTTAATCATTCCTCTACTAAATTCAACCCTGACATAGTGCTTTCTGTGCTTAATGATAATTTGATTCATTTTGATAGTTTAATATATATTTGTTCTGTATCTTATTTTGCTATAGATATGGTGGAGGAGGATTTGGCAGAATTTCCTATTCATCTGCGAGATGGGCAGGTATAATAAGTTTGTATTCTTTCTCAATGATAAAGAAAATTTAAATAATAGAAAACTTAAATTGACCGTATTTGCATTTTGAGAAAGATTGCTAAATTTGTCACTAAATTTTGTCAATTGCTAAACATTCACTTTTTCACTTCTAATGACGGGCCTGAATAGCCGCTTGCGTCGGGTTGGTCTACTCTTTAGTTCCAGGGAAGTACGATTGTAAAAAACTTATCAGAATGACTCGTCTTTGCGACGCATGTACATCTGCAGACTGCAAATTTTTCACAACTGCTTTGAACTTTCTTAAAACTAACATGTTGTGTGAAATCATCGTTGTGTAGTAATTTATCATTATTTGCTACCTGTTTCGCTTATTTCAGTCTCTGGCTTTGCGTACAAATAGCGCCACAGCATTGCACTTTACGATCATATGATTCTGTGTGATTTTTGTTTTTGTCGTGTGCCTGATTAACATGCATATTACTGAACAGTAGTTCTGACTCGCCGTGTAGATAAAAGAGAATTCGCCTAACTCACTACTTTTGCCATTACGTCGCATCAAAGCTTTGTGTTAGAATATTAAAATTTTTAATATTTCGTATCACCTAAATTAAACTTCACAACTTTGTAGGAATCTTGTTGCGATATACAGGGTCTGCAAGTAATAAGTCAAGCAGGCCCACTTCAGAGGTTCCTAGAATTCGTTCTATTGGTCCAAATGAAATGAAATTTGCAATACAGATAATTCAAATGATACGCTTTAGAATTATTAACTTAAACAAATTCAGCTCAAAAAGCCACCGATTCCTGGCGCTGTGCACAAAAAGCATTTCGTACGTAATAAAAGTTAAGAAAAATCAGCATGAAAACTGCTCAACATGACCCACATTCCATTTAACATTGTTCTTTAATCGATGGACAATACCTCCTCTCGCTGATTAGAGTGAGTCTGTTATAATTGAAGAACATGGTTGTCTCCAGGGTTCAATCCAACACCTTAGTAGATACGAGGGACTAAGCAACTTAATACTCTCAAATATCCTCATTTATGCTCGATCTAAAGGATAGTCTCAAGTCCGTATTCTTCAAATATTTAATATTCACAACACATTGAATGCTTTCGTGTACACCACGCTAGCGACACTACCGCCATTTTAGGACCACAATCAAGAAAAAAATCACGCTACTTCATAACAGGTATCGGAAGAAAGCGACATTTAGCTTCAAAATGGCGGTCGTGTCGGCACGTAAGCCGCGATCTAGAGCTTTACAAGCGCCACCCATCGGTTAATTTTTGAAACAAATTTTTTTAATCTAATAATTTGTCAAGCGCATTATTATCAGTAGTTCAAGTTTCATATCATTTCGACCAATAAGATGCATTCTAGAGCTATCTGAAGTGGACAACTTATTTCTTGCTGCCCCTGTATTTCAAGATGTATTTAAGAACCTTGAAAATATTTTTTTTTTCTGCTAGCATTGTCTCCAGCAACGAAGGTCATGGTGTTCGTCTTCGGTGCATTCTTGGGACTATTCTTCCTCGTAGGACTCTATCGAGCGTACTCGTGGTGCACGAAAGATACCGGCAGACGTTGAACTAAATAGATATCAACTAAACAAGTACGAAATAGATAAAAGCCGTCGAAAGCACAAAAGGAGCTGTTGCTCTCCTTGAGGCTAGCTTGCACATAAAGTACCGCATTGTGTATTTTCATTGTGATGTGATGACTGGGCCATCATCAGATGTTGTATCAGTGTATCTATATTGCTTACATAAACAGGTAATAGTTGCTTTGCTTTAGTAGTCATCATGGAAAATCCTTTGTCAGAAGTGGAAACCTAGCTGCTGCAAGTATCAGTACCTGTGAAGACCAACTTTCATCACTGCAACTTATACTTAGGTCACACAACAATGATCAAGATGTTGAACAATATTCTTCTTAACTAAGGGTATAGATTTTGTTTCTTCTATAGAAGTGACACAAAATAGTGATCAGTTTTGGAAATTTGATAAAATATGTTATTTTTGTGCCAAAGTATTAGGGCACGTTTACTTCAGCCTGAATATATCCAAAACTTAAGATATTCGGCACTGTTTCGTTAAAGCCATACCACCCGCGGATGATACTCCAATCACTTGGTTCAATCTTTGTAGTTCCGTTCTTTCTTGATGGAAGTCGCCGCCAGATTGCGTTCACATGTTTACTGCTTTCTGGTGATCATTTCCTCTGCAAATATCTCTTGTACTGTATAATAGTAGTTTTTAATCTAGTAGCCGTTATTGTTTTTATAATAGAAATAACTAAAGAGTCCGACACTGAACGGTGAAGAAATAAGCCAAAATGATACAATGGGGCGCCAAAAAATCAGTAGTATGAAATATACCGAAAAATAACCGCATCCAAATTTAAAACGACTGTTGAGGATTTCATATTGCGCTTAAAAGACTACGTTAAACCACTATATCGCGGTTTCAATGCGATTTCGTAGTCTGTAGGGCGTTAAATTTTTATCGAAATCGTAAATCAATTTCAATTGGAATGTCGTTTTTATTTTCCTGAAGTTTTCAAGTCCTTGTGTGTGAACCATCTGGTTTTTATGATCACTTTAACAAGTAAGACGGGTATGATGTGACTTGTGTCATGTTACCTACCTTAATAGTATAGTGACTAAAATTGATCCTTATGTGAAACTTACGTGTCGGTCACATCTATGGTAGCACACTTCGTTTCGTAAACGTTTCAAAATGGTTATCGACGTTGTTACAATCATTTTGAAACGTTTGAAAGTTACTTGTGCTGTCAGGGACAATGGTCCCCAATCTCTTGACCGTCACGAAACGTCACTGAAGTGAAGGGGACTGTACGTTACGGATGCCAGTTCGTGGCTACGTCTCAAGTGACGTTGGAGTGGCTCCTTCACTGTCACAAAGTGATCGGTCACGAATTGATTTTTTCAGAATCGGTGTAAGGAAGTCATGAAACATCTCTCAAATGTGTCAGTATGACTCCTCTGAGACGTCACATTTCTGTCCCTTTGTGACTGTGACCATTGTGTCTCGCTGTGAATTTTCTGTAACTTTTGCATGACAAGCTCTGTGTCATCAGGGAAGTCTGACTTATTAGGGCGATTTTAAAATTTTTGGTGGAAAAGCTCTTAGAATTATTGCGTTTCATTAAAATTGCGATAAATTATTCTAAAACATTTGGTTTTATTGGACATTATTGTTGTAAAATCCTACAATCAGCCAATTCTCGTAGTGTGATTTGACTTCGCTATCAGTTTCAACCTGTCACGTGACAAATTGATGGACATCCGATTGGTGAATCGCATGCGATTTCGTTAACGTGACTGGCTAAAATGGAAATTAAAAAAAAAAGAAAAAACATTTTTGCTATTAAACAAGTGCATTTCTTTAACTTTTGAATTTGGCGAAATCGTAAATTGTTGTATTTTTAATATGTAAAATTTCCCTTAATTTCCATTACTTAGGGGGTCCGGGACACATTTTAAAAAAATCTATCAAACATTTTAGAGTTTTGAAATTTTTTGCACTGATTCAGAATCTATTTAATAAGCAAAATCATAACAAATATTAAAGCAAAAAAAATATTTAAATTTGATTAGTTTTTTTTTTAATGGTTTAGCTTTAAATCGCTAAAACGCAAAATATTCTTGGTCTTTTTTTTTTTCCAAAAAAATATGCCCAAATATCTAAGCTTTAATTTTTATTCGGCGATTTAAAAGATATTAATTCAATTAGAAATAGGAAATATCTGAAGAAAAATTCGAAGATACTTTTTTTTATTAATCATATTTTTTGCAGAAAACATTTTTTTCACATTTGTCGAATAAAAATTAAACTGCTTGAAAAAGATATGCTCCAAATTTCATTACTTTATCAGTTCTTGACTTATAAGAGTTTGAATGCAAAAAACCGCAAAAATTGTATCATGGAGAAAAACGCGTTTAAATCTAAGTATGATATTAGCTAAATGCATGCAACGAAAATAATTATACCTTTCGGTCTTATTAAGATAGAAACAAGATTCAAACCTCCATTTAAGCAGAAATGGACGCAGAAATTTTTTAAATGATAAAAGAAATTTGCAATTTTTGTGTCTCGGACCCCCTTAATTTTGAAATTTATCTCGTTTTTCTCATTTAAAAACTAAAATATTTAAAATGTAGTAATTATAGTGCGCCGGAACATTTTGAGCTTCTTTCACAGAATGATTAACTAGCGTTTTGCTGTACTCTCTTCCATTTAAATATTTTATTGGCTTGTAAAAATCTTTGGAATAGGAAGCCTTAAACTCAATGAATTCTTTTCCTGAATTTTATATAGAGTAATTATTTTAGTAGATGTAACTGTACTTGTAGTATTGGTACTAGATATTCAATTTTATAATAGAGAACCATTTGTATGAAAATTTCAATAATTTAGCATAGCGTTTGCTAAAACGAATTCAACTCTGTGTATATACACCTCCATATCACTAAGAGCTTATTATCTTTGAGGTAAAAAATTTAACACATTTTAAAAGAATATATGCATGAATTTAGTTCGTGCACTGCGAAACATTTATAAAAATTGCTTAAAAATTCTTTGGAGAAGGATTGGGAAATTGACAATCTTGAATCATTGGCGTTAAGTTTTGGCACCAATACCTGCGCCAGAAATGTTTTACCTTCGCATACGTTAACAAAGAAGTTGGGATCTATCTATTTGCATCACATAGGGCTACTTTACAGCAGCAAAGTTACTTACATAAAATTCCCCAAATCCTTGCCGATTTCCCAATCATCGAAACATTCCCATTCTTATTACATTTTACGATTTACGAAATCATATTGTTAAAAATGACTGTTACAAAGTACACTTTTCGTAACTTCGAAATAAGTTACAATATTTTTTAAAGTAATAGAGTGTATCTATGCTGTCCTGTTTAAAGGATAGCATAGCACCCTCTTTCATCGAAGTCTTTTATGTAACCTGCCATATGAATGTATTATAAATTTTAAGATTAATACAGCAGACCGACTCGTGAGTGAAGCTTTTTGTTTCCGAAAATTTAATAACATCGTGAAAAACTGTAGATCGAATTGAATAAGATCACTTGAATGAACCAATAGGGCAGCTAGAAATTATTTTTGCTTCACCTTGAAGGAAATTTTTTCCTACGCTACTGGTGCATAAAATTCGATCGAATTGAGTATGCCCTTTTAATTGACCCGTGAAATTATGTTTAAAAATTGGGAGAACTTTTACCATTCTGCGTGAGGTTTTTCGGGGATTTAAATGAAAAATGCGCGTCAACCCAGTGAATGAATACCCCCAACCAGCGGACAAATATAGCATTTTCTAACGATTTTCTTTTGAGAAAGGTGTGCTTAGGGGCATCTGCAATTGTGTTCAATTTGATCGAATTCTATCCTCGAATAGCGCAGACAAGAAATTTCCTTTGCCCATCCAGATGGAAATTTCTCGCAACGCTAAAATTCGTTCGAATTGAGCACAATGCGTTGATTTTTAGTTATCCTTTTGTTACTGCTGCCGATTCATTAAAAAATAAAATAAATAAAAAAAACTTTTGAAACCTTACTTTCTTTAAAAGTTACGAGCTGTTCATTCACAAGTCGGTCTACCCAACTGATCTAAAATGCTGGTGATCAAAAGAACTAAATATGAAATTTACTTATTTTTATTACTAAATTTTTAGATAAACGTGTTACAAAAATATTTCTAAAAAAATATCAACTGTAGTCCAAAGAAGATAAATTTTATAGTAGAATGCAATCTTGACGATTAAAAAGTTTCAATGTAATAATAAAGATAAGGACCAATTTATTTTACAGAACTTTTCTATCAGTGTTAAAAGAATTTAATAGCTATACATTGGTTAAAAACGAATGTCATTTTCCTAATATTTTAAAAATATTAATAAAGCAATAGTGTAGTTTTTCACCCACTTTATACACTTTCCATTTACAAAATAGTTTAAAAAAGAAGTTTGTGGAATAACAGAATCGTAATGTAACACACACTAAAGCCCTCGATCGTAGATTAAGTAGCTACACTACCGCCATTTTGGGGCTAAACGCCGCTTTTTTCCTATGCCTGCTATGATGAAGTAGCGTGCTTATCATCTTGATTGTGATTTCTTATGAACTCCTTGTTAATCCAAAATTTAGAAGCAAATCACGTTACTTCCTCACAGCAGGCATAGGAAGAAAGCGTCGTTTAGCCCCAAGATGGCGGTCGTGTTGCTAGTTAAGCTACGGTCGAGGGCTTTTAACACATACGAATCATGTTCACCAATTTTCCGAGTATTTTAGAATTAAAAAATCCATATCGATGGTTTTTGATGGATGGTTGTATTACTTACTTATAAATGGGTCTTACCATGATTTAGATAATGAATTTCTTGAATTATATGGATTCGTATGTAATAGATATTAATAATATTCTGAGTATCCGTCTGATGAGTAACAATCTGATTAATAATTGGAGTTGTTATTAACGCAGGCATAAACAAGTATCGATAGAAGTTTGTATTAAAATTCTCTAGTGTTGAGATTGAAATTCGTCTGCAAAAAAATTTTGTGATGCTTTATAAAACATATCAATATTTAAAAATGGTTTTCGAGTAAATTTACATTCCGTATAAGAACAAAGTGATTCTTTTGTACAAAAAAGTATTTGAAGAATTTAAAATATTTATGACGATTGTTAATCTTGGAAACAATTATTGATTATATTGAGTGAAATATAATGTTCCTGAAACTTGTAAATACAATATTCGAAATAAAAATATTGTAATTTATGATTCTGTTTTTCATTGGAAACTTGATTACTTTTAGCATAAACAAGGCACAAGGCTTAGAATGCAATTCATGTTTGAAATTACATTCAATAATTTACTAAATGCATGATTTTATCGACTCTCGGACACTGAATCTTTCGCAGTTGACTTTTGCAATTTTATTCTCAATTCATATTGAAAATCCGTAGTTTAGAATATGAAAAAAAAAAAAAAAATCTTGTAAGAGAAAAGAGTGTGTGTGTGTAAACTTCATGTCAACGGCTACTGCATAACATTTGGTTATAACGTAAACGAATTTGAAAGAATCAAAAAACTTGTCTACCTGATTCTGGGTCAACACGAACAAAATTGCCACTTTGTCAAGCAAAAAATAGACGTGGCAAAGGTTGGCGACAAAACAAACTCTCATTGATTTACTTCCCTTATAGCGCTTCTTACAAAATAGGTATTTTGTGTATATTTGTATAGATAGTGTGGTTGTCAAAAGAGTTTTCTAAATGAACACCAGTAGTTCGTTTTCACAATTGTGTCATTGTAACGTTCAGTGAAAAAATGGTGTATCTCTTTGTAAGTGATTTTACTATGCCTCATTATACAGCGTATCCTCGTTTAACCTGCAAGAGCTCTATTTTCGCAACCGTTAATCCTGGATACATAATTCCAGTTGTAAAAATGTTCAAAATAAAGGGCTGAGTTGAAATGTTGAAAGTATGAACCAAAAAAGAAAATTAGTGAAAAAATAAGAAATCTAACTTTTTATATGGTTTCTATGTCATCCCATTCGTATTTAGGGTAAACAAAAGTATTAAAAAAAATTCAAGCACAAATCATATCCATATGACATTAGTTCGACCAACTTTCATTGAGATATGAATCACAGCGTTTTGCGACTTACACCACTGTATACTGGCAGTCAATAACACATTCATATTTTTTCGCTAAACTTTTTCTTTCTGCTTCAAATTTACAATATCTTATATCTGCACCTTATTTTGACCATTTTTGTATTTGGAAGTTGGCATCGAAGACTAAAGATTGCGAAAATAAAGGCCTTGCTGATTTAAGGGCAACATGCCTTATAAAGCAGTTTTCAAATTTTCCCAAAGAGAAAAAAAAATACAAGCGTTCAGCAACTATTTCTTGTTAGATATTTACATTTGGGAAGTGATTTGCTTACAAGTTGCACCATATAAAATCAGCATAAGAATTACCCTAATACAGTACATTCCTACTTCTGCATGGTGTGTTATGTGTAACAAAATGAACAGCATAAAAAGAAAATTGGTAAAAGAGTTAAACATCATATTTATTTCCAACATGCGATTTATAACATCAATAATGTAAACGTTTATATCACAATGCAACGTTACAACCAGCAACATATGAACAGGTGTTCAATTTTCAAGTGCATGAATATTCAGATTGTGCAGTTAAAGGTGGTTAAGAACGTCTGGAGCAGGTGTTCACGATGATTATGACCATATTCATAGCCTAAACATCAAATTGTAATCAAAAGTATCTGTTGCATAAAAATACATAAAAAATAAAAACAAGAGGGATTTTTGAAAATATTTTTGCTTCCTTATGCAAGTGTTTCAGGGTTTCAAGAGACCCCTTTTTCAATACCATCCGATTAAAAGGCTTTCAACGGATATCTTTACATCCAAAAGCTCACTACTTTGCATTGAAAAAGGAGTTCCTTGAAACCCCGAAACACGTAAATGCAGTAACCAGCTAATTTTGTGCGCAAAAACGTTTAATTCCGCTTCCTTCTCAGCACCAGGGTATTTACTTAGTTCTTGTTTTTCTTCAATTTAGTTTGGAACGTCTTTTTTTCCGCTGCAAATCTAAAATTATAATAATATCTAGTATTTGATATTCCTCAGGGTTGAAATAGTAATGGAATATAATACACTACAATCAGACCAGTGGTCGGAAGTAGCGCGCACTACTATAGTCGTTACATTTGTTTTTAAAGTTAGTAGTGAAGGGTGCTCCTTTTGAAAAAAAAAATGTAGTGTAGTGAGAGGGTAGTGTGATACAAAAAAAAACTGTCTTGTAGCGATTTCTGGCAAATACTTCTTATGTTAGTTTAGTAAATAAACCAGGTTTGAACGATATTTAATCTAGCCATTACGAATTACAGCTAAATATATCACTTTTTTTTTTTTTAATCATGACATCACCATGTCCTCAAATGCGAATTTACGCTTATGATCTAATTTAACAAAATATGTGTACTACTATGAAACATATTTTCCTCTATAAGTGTCGATATATATTACTTCTTGGAGGAAATCAAAAAGCTTTAAATCCTGAACGAAATCCCAAATTTTGATAAACTTGCAGCACGTCTTGAACTAAATATTTGCTGTCAAGAAAAGTTGAAGACTGAAATAAAAATTGTAAAAAATGATTTGGCATGTTAAATTCGCTTCAAAAAACCTGAACAGATAATTGATAACAACTTCCTATTTTTGAGCTTATTTACTACTCTAAACTTTTTTTTTTTTTTTTTGAACGTGGGTATAAACTGAATGTTCCAGGCAAATTTATCTCCTAAAAGTTTAAATAGTACATTTCGGAAGTATTTAGTAATTGCTACTAAAAAAAAAAAGTAATTATAATTAACTACATGCGGTAATAAAGTAATTGCAGTAGTTAACTGTGAAAATAATGAAGTTTTTCCGACCACTCTGACTCTGGCGAAAATCAAGGAACATTCCAAAAAACTTCAACCTGAATGTATAAATGTTTTCGTGCAGTGATTTGAAACATTATAAACAACTGTGACGCATATTAATGCTTAGCTGTTTTTATGCCTAATCATTTCATTCAGCAAGTGATATAATGTTTATCTATTGGATACACAAGTTACTCTAAAAATTAGAATTATTAAATCTCTTACAACAAATTTTGCAATTGAAATCCTCAATGATAAGTAATGAAAGGTTAAAACCATAATTTTAGGTAAGCATAGGTGAATATCTGCTCCAAAGTTGAAAATATATGTAAAAGTATGTACAAATATAAAACTTTCATATTGAAGAAAAATGGAAGAACAGGATTTTTAAGTGCTCTAAGAAATCACAAAGATCAACGCCTCTGCAGAGGCGTTGTGCTGACACATATGTTTTGCAAGACATCAAATGTTTAGCAGAGTGCAATATAAATTATAGTTGGTTGACCATTAGATAGCGTGTACTAACACAAGTGTTGCCAATTTTAAGAGAAATAGTCGTAGACAGTGATGTTCCCATCAATTTTTCTGAGGGTATACTCCCAGTAATCCATTGTGCATGTGATCATATACATAGTATGTCATAATATGAAAATTTATGAATCTTGAGGGTATACACTATATATCTAAAAAATGTTTGAGAGTATGGTGTATACCCTAGAGCCGCTATATAGATAGGCCGACGCATCAGTCAGTTTAGCCATTTTGGATCGGATTTTTCATTGTTGAACTGTTAGGGTTACCACAGCAAAGTGTCAGATATCGCCAAATTTTCCGAAAATAATACTTTATTTAATAAACAATTTACGTGCTGCTAATAATTGCTCTCAATAAACAATCACCAAACGCGATAACTCGCCAGAAAGGACAACCACTGAAACACGCGCTCCGATCCAAAATGGCTAAGCTTAAGCTGATGCGTCGGTTCGTATATATAGGAGCCTTTAGTATACCCTATGAGAACACCACTGGTAGTAAAGCTAAAAAAATGCAAATAGTTTTATTCGAAAGCTTGTGAAAATGGCACATTTAAAAAATGAAAGTAAACTTTCATTAGCTTTTGAAAAATAAATGCATGTTTATATATTTTTAAGGAATCATAAAAGTAGATTTTCAACATGATTCAGCTTTCAAAATGTCTTTATATTTTACTCAAACACAATTGCTTTTTTTTTTTTAACTGAAGAACATATTGCATCCCAGCAACGAAAGTGATTCAACTCTAAGAAAAGCGCACTAACTGTTGATTTGAAATCTAAATTTAAAACTCTTTCTTGCTCTTGCCACAAAACTCGCAATAAATTAGCTTGCATAACTGGTGCGTGAGGTGTAAAAAAGTTTACGACCTTTCGCTTCACAATTTAACCTGCAGATTATTTTCGTTTGTTACGTTATGTTACCTTGCATGCGAGTTTAGTTATCTAGTACTTAAAATTGTTAACCCATCGAATTTTCTAGCATCCATTTTACTACTCAATATGTTTTTTTTAAACATTTAAAACGATGGGACATACGTGTCACCTAAATTCAAAATTTTTTAAATAAATTAACCTATACCAAACACTTTTTTCCGTGCTGTTGAGGCATCCACTGCCGTGAGAAGGTAAAACGCAGTATCTGAATTTTTTTTTAAATATTTTTGTCATCTACTGTACTTAAGCTTTATTGTACAAGTATGCTTATTTGGTTTCCGCTGAAAATTAAGCACGAAAAAAATATCTAATTCCAGGATTTACCTGTTGTTAGTATGGAATATAAAACGAGTTTCTTTCTAATATCTCAAAACCTCATTTCTGCAGATATTACGCTTTACCTTCCCACGGCAGTCAAGCTCTTGAGATCAGCAAACAATATGTATATATAGCTTTATTTTTATTTTTTATTTATTTTTATTTATTTATTTATTTATTTTGAGCAATCACAATTGCTTTTATTTGACTGTTTTGATGTGCTATCATTTTATTTTCCCGCCAGCACTCTCTGCAACATCACCATCGACCGGCTCCTCACGATGCTGCTCTTCTAGCGAAAGCCTTCTCCAGGTTGGGTCAATATCCTACACTTACACGCATACATACACGCACGTACAAACAAACACATACACACACATACACACAAACACATACACACACATGCATACACCTACACACAAACACATACACACACATGCATACACCTACACACAAACACATACACACACATGCATACACCTACACACAAACACATACACACACATGCATACACCTACACACAAACACATACATACAGCTACCTACACATACACAACTACCCACACACTCATGCCTGCACACAGACACAAACACACACGCCTACATACACACACACTCGTGATTGCGAAAAACATAATTTGAATTCCAGATGTCAAAATTCAAATTAAGTTTTATTTCTCATTTATTTATCTTAATTTCTGAAGCCATCGCTAATTTCCACCAAAGCTTATGATCTTCAAAGGGCTGAAAATATTCCTTCAGTGTGTTTATCTGTTATAAGTTTTTTTTTTTTCAAATAAAAGAAATAAAAAAATATATATTATAACTATAAACACCCCACTATAATTAAATCGCCTACCTTGGCAGCAACCAAATAAGAAATTTACGTTGCTTTAGTTCATCATAAGAAAGAGCAATAACTTTACTTAACGTAATTAATTTTGATGTCAAACGAGGATTAATCGATCTTAACCACAGGTGAGGTAAGCATGATTTACCATGCTGAAACTTAATTATCTAATCCTAGTTTAAAACTTAAAATGAGGCATATGCTTTTGTTTGCTGATGCCACGTTAAATATTTAAAGTTTACTCGTATATTTACGCGTTTTGAACACAAAGTTTAAAGAGCGAGTTCTTGGTGAAATAAGTAGTTTCGGTGCGCAAAAGAAATTCCTCCTCATTCTAGGACGTGAAGTTCCTATATTAATATTTAAAATCTTAAACTAAACCATGAAGAGATATTATATGAACATATATATCCACATAATACCACCCACATAATAGATAATAACAAATAGGAAATAAATGTGCTTGCCGTTTTAGAAATAGCTGCACAACATTCAAGTAAATTTATGCATTACTTGGCGTACTCCCCGCCCCAAAACCAGAAAGATCCCCTCAGAGTGAGAGTCGTCAAATAAGAGAATACCCCTCAAAACACCCCCTGAAAATTTCAGTGGCGCAGTCTCGCCCTGACCCCTCTCCCTAGGTGACTCCTGACAAAACCCTGGTTTGAATGTTATTAGTAGGAGTTATAAACATGATGTTTTAAGGGAAAGAAACATTAAGACACCACAAGCATATGCACATGTTTTAAAATGTGATCTATTCATATTATCAGTGAAACCCGTATTTTACGCCCCCGAATCTACGTTTCCCCTGCATTTAACGTTCTTTCATCAGGTCCCATCAACAGTTTTGCTGCTATGTATTTCCCGTATTTTACGTTTTCCCCGTGTTTTACGTTTTTAGCCTAGTCCCTTGAGAAACGTAAAATCGGGGTTTCACTGTATTACAAGAAATATGAATATATTTTTAAATACTTCAAATGAATGAAAGGACAAATATTTTAAAGCACTATGACATGAAAAATCAAGCAAGTTGCAAAAGCGCATTAAAGCGTCAGCTAAAGCTAAGCGTAGTTATTTAACAGCAAATACATTTGTAAAAGCACCAGCAAGAAAACATATTTTCGTTTTTCAAGCAATGCAAGCGTTAAAAGCAGTATCAAAATTACTATTTCGCTTTATGTAGCTAACACAGATAAGTAATTGACAAGCACAGCATTTCTTAAGACTTAAAATTAGTTGAAAAAAATAAATAAAGCAAAAAAATAATAAAAAAAGGATAATAATAATAACAATATTAATAATGTGTGTAAATAAAGAGGTTCATTTAGTTGCGAAAGTAATAACAGTACCGTGCAAATTAATTTGAAATAATCAAGGAAAAGGTTTAGTCATTAGCAAATTTTTAAAAAACAATGTTAATAAAGTACAAATTGTCAGTTTTTTTATGAGAGCTTTATTCAAACTGATTTCTCATTTTATTCATATTTTAGCACAAAGCACTTTCGATCATCATTTATTTAACTCATTGATTAGATTTAGAAAAATGATTCTATTTTTCTGAATAAGTAGTTTGTGCTGCTCCACATAAAAGTAATAAACTGCTAATATTTTTATACGGGTATTATTGTAGCAAGCGACCTAGCTCTCTAGTTAGCTATTAACTTCATAGATGGGGTAACGTGAATCAGTTGATCTTCACTGGCGGCATCTACGAAGTAACTAGCTAATTAAGGAGGTAAATCGCCTACTACATTGCTGCATGCTTGTATCCATCATCATCATAGTTGCTTTGTACTGAAAAATTGGAAAATAGGGTGAAAGTTATGTCGAATTAATTTATGGACGAATTACGCAAGTGAAAAAAAAATGAACTATCACACCATTAATAAATGTCTTAATTAGGGATCCATATTACACGCACTCATTTGGTGTGTTGGAGGGGAGTAGGTTTGAAACTGATAGTGTATGACTAACATTTAAAGCTATTAATTGCAATGGCGGGAAACTTCTAGCACTAGTAAGTAAAAAAAGAAAAACGCGTTTTCGTATTACCACTCGTCCTATTAATATACGTTCCATTTACATGTAAATTATGCACCTCATATTAATTTGCACAGTACTGCGTAAAAGCTTTTTCGTGCAAAAAAGAAAAAAAAATAGAAACGAAAATCATTTACTTGCAAACCAATTGATTATTATATACAGTTATACACGAACTACACTTAAAGTTGTATGCATTATCTTGAGTATTATTGAAAGCACCTTTAGTGAGAGTAACTTGTGATATTTCTTCTATTTAATAGAAAATACAACAGCAACACACCATCCATAAATACACTGTTAATCAACACATACAAGCGTTAAGCTTTTTCAGAAAGCAAAGCGAGTAGTATACTGTAAGAGTTAAAATTTTGTTGGCACAAAAATATTTTATGCTTCATCAAACATAACTTGAATGCACCATGCACAAGAAACACAGTTCCATTCACAGTAGGACTTTTCAAAGCATTCAGAAGCGAAGCAAGCAGTTTTAAGAGCAAACACAAATGCAACATTTATTAGCAAAAATATTTTTGCATTTATCAAACACAACATTAAAGCACCATCTGCAAAAGCACAATATTTTTAATAATTATAAACTGCAAAGCATTTTGAAGCGAAGCAAGCATCTTTAAGAGCAAACACAAAAATGCAACATTTATTAGCAAAAATATTTTTGCATTTATCAAACACAACATCAAAGCACCATTCGCAAAAGCACAATATTTTTAATAAATACAAACTGCAAAGCATTTAGAAGCGAGGCAAGCGTTTTACTTTGAAAGCAAGCACGTGAGCAGCAGCTGCTAGCACAAAAGTGTTTCATAATCAAGCAAATAAGACACTAAAGCACCATCCACGAGCACAGTGTTTTTAACAGATGCAGTGCAAAACATTGAAAAGCGAAGCAAACATTTCATTTTAGGGCACTGAAGTCTTATTCGATGAACCATTTTTGCTAAAACCAAAATTTCACCGAACGCGCGATAAACTGGCAATGATGCAGTCGTCAAACTTTCTTTAAGGGGTATCCATTTTCGGAAAACTTTTAGGTGTAGATTCTTGGGAAATTTCGCTACCTTTAACTTCATTTAGCGATAGTTTTGGTTTTGACGAAAAAGGTCGACAGAATAATACATAAGTACTCATTTGAAAAATACTGCATAAATACAACACTTAATAGTACAAAAATAGTTCTTTGTTTAGTTGGACAACATTAAAACATCATTAAAACTGAGGCATCTCAAGCTCAAATAAACGCCGCATCATTGGCTAAGCAAAGCGCAAAAACAAAAGCATTGCTCTTTATTGCCAAATGCAAAACATTAAAGCACACCTTTCGTTTAAGCATTCAAGTTCTTAAGGAAATGCAACATTTAACCACTAACCCGTGATAATTAATGTCTAATACATTTGACTCAAAAAATGGCATTTAAATGTACCAAGAAGCAACGCCATCTCGCGGCCATCTAACGACGTCGTTGCTACGAGAATGAGTGGCAACAATTCAAATCCTCTATAATATTTTGCATTACTAGCTTAATGCAAAATATTACTTAAAATATTACTTCGTACTAATCAGACGAAACTTAAAATCGTCTGATATTGAAGTTTCTTTCTTTAGAAAGAGTTTTACAAAGTTGAACAGAGTTATTCTCTTATTGCAGTTCATTATTATTATCCGATCCTAATGTTATCCGACAGCGGTTCCTAAAATTCCATTTTAATGCTAATATTCCAAATTCCAAACATTTGGTACAATTGAAATTAATTATGGCTCCAGTATTTTTAAATTCTCTGATACTTTCTAATATATCCGATAGATGGCAGTATAACTTGGAAGGTTTGACCGCTCTATGTTGAAAACCACAATTCTATAGGCATTTAGTGTCACGGAGGTAGCGATCAAACGCACCATTTGTGCGCAAAGCAAAGTTTAAATAAGTGCGTAATTTAAAGATTTAAGTGCAAGCAAAACAAAATGTTGATTGTCTAGCAAATGCAAATGAACAGCATCACCTACAGGCAAAGCATCTTCACCGATACAAAAGTGGACAAATTACTTCGCTTGAATGGATAAGAATAAATAATTTTATTGCTTTACTTCAAGCGGTAATCTATTACCAACAGAGGGTTTTCACATTTGAGATTAATTAACTGCGATTAATATTAAGATTTTTGGTAATCACACACGAACACATTCATTTGCTTGAAAGCGAAACAAGCTGTTTTATGATTACGATGTTCAAGGTTTTAATCGTTACTCATGTAAAAAGCGATCTATTTGCGTAATTAGTTAACTTTTAAATGGCACCACTAAAGCGTTTTATAGTATCGGACTGTTTCCAGTGTGACGCCATCTAAGAACAAACTGACTAACTACATGAGTAGATCGCTCACTAAAAGAACACCCACTGAACAAATATCACTTTTAAACTTAACCTCAGCATGAACATGAAAACAAAATCTTTTACTCACAAACTATCCCCAAACAGTCGGCAGATTGAAAAGCAAAATAAAATGCTACGAGATGAACTTTTTTTTTTTTGTTAATGTAAAAAATTGATCAACGAAACTAAAGCAATGACATCTAACTAATCGCACCATGAAAAGCAGAATCTTGAAAGATGGTTAATAAATCTGCTTCGTGACATTCGGGATACGCTATTAGAGTGTGCGAGAGGAATTTCAACTAGCTTGTGGACCATACTTTAAAAAGGTACACCAAAACAATTCAGAATCATGCAGCACTGCAGCGTCAAAAATGCATTCTTCACGCGATAGAAGGCGTTCAAAGAGAGTTTGATACTACAAAAGTGTTCTCTTAAGATAGTGGGTGCGATTAACTATTAAAAAGTTTTTTTTTTTTTAATGATAAAATCCTCGTTATTGAAGAAAAAATCAGAAAATTGTTGTTGCATACACATGTTACAGTTGCAGAAACCCTTTTGTTAAAAACAAAAAAAAGTCCTGAGCTTACGACTGTTAAAAGAAGCCACCAAAAACGATAGTTTGTGTTATTGTATTGAAACGGTTTAGTTCTTAAAATTTTTAGTGTTTAACAGAAGGGCTGTAATTGTATCAAAACAAGTTGATTTTATGCACCTATAGGGAAAACTGCTGTAGAAAGCCCTCTACGAAAATATTTCTGACCCTGTTATGTGGTTCCGAATCGTCTAGGTGTACTCTATCACGTCTTCTAGTTTGGTAAACTTTTACTGATTCACACTACATTTATTTATTTTGTAGTTATAAGGAACTAACTGCTATCTTTAAGTTTAATAAGGTATAGTACCTATCAAGAACTAAATGGCAAATGTTTAATTGTGAATACAAAATCAGCTAGCTGGCACGTTATAGCACCGAAAAAGAGTCTCTATTTTGAACGTTCTTTCTGTAAAATGAAACGCTTATGTAATATATCAACTTACTGAACGGAATTTTACGGAAATTTTATTTAACACAATCCGAATGTAAATAATATTTTCTTGACAAGATTTTTTTAAATGGTTTTAAGGATATTACTTATACAGTGACCTCTCACTTATACGCGACCAAAGGGGACAACGAAATTTTCGCGCATAAGTGAAAAACTCCAAAAATAAGCTTAAATACAGTAAGTTATCAACAGTTATAGTAATACTAATAGTACACTACTGATACTAATGAATAAATACGCACATAATTTCCATTTATGCATGTAAGTTAATAAAAATGTAAAATTTGAAGTTGCACGTTTTGCCATTTTTTATACACTGTGCAGTATGTAAGCGAATTCCACAAATACTAAAACTGTCGCCTGATCAGTGTCATAATCTGTGAGGAAACAAAAGATCCTCGATAGGCTATGTCAATGCTTTCCGCTTCACCACGACTTTTAGGAAGGTCAACCTTTTCGCATGTAACCCGTTCTCCCCTCTCGATGTCAATACCCCCAATCGCACACTTGCGCGAAAAAAACGCGTTCTTGGAAACATTTCGAACATTGGAATAAGGGTGTGTGAAAGCATTCCAAGAGACATCAAGAAAAATCACAAATCTTCCGATAAGCAAAGCGTAAATAGGCGATTTAACTAAAACTTGAAAAAAATTTATCGCGCATAAGTGAAAGGTGCATTTTAGGTTTCGCGTATAAATGAACAAGAGTTAACATTTTTTTCCTATATCGCTGGCCGGGCCCGTGAGAAAAACGCGCATAAGTGAAAAACGCGTATAACAGAGGTCGCGTATAAGCGAGAGAAACTGTATTTCAAATTTTAGTGAAAATTTCGAAAACAGTCTTTGCCAAACAACATGTTTCAAAAATCGTAAAATAACATGAGCATAGGTAAATTTAAATTACATTCTGCGCAATTAAGCGTAGCAGTAAAGTTTATCGCATCGACCAGTTAATTTATATTCTTGCAAATACGTGGTGGGGGGGGGGGAGTTTTCAGTCTATTTTGTTTTTAATTATTAAAATTTTGAATCTTAATTCAAAATTTGAAATTTAGTCTGTTCGAGTATCATTAGCTCGTATTACATCAACTATTAATTGGTTTTCATTTTCAAATTGAATTATTTTCCAGCCTCTAGAAATTTCATTGATTTTTCAAAATATGAAAGGACGAAAAATGCAACATATGCTACATACCAAAGTTTTAGAATACTAAGAAGACGTTTTTCTTCGAAGTTTGAAAGTATAAAGAAAGTATTTTTCTATAATGCATAGTTAAAAAGGAATTAGAAAAAAAAGGAGAGAAAAGAAAGAAATATTACTATGCCTAAAATAAAACTACTTTCTAAAAATTTTAATTTTCTGAGAACTTTTTTAATGTGTCATTTTCACACCTTCATAAATTTCGTAACGATTTGTAGTTATATAGAATATTTCACAAAATAAGAACGTTGAGTAAATGGAGACTATTTTTGGATCTCGAATCACACATTACATCAAACACACATAAACTATTACCAATGCCACAGTAATACTTAATGCCTACTGCATTTGCCTCAAAAAGTGAACTTCCGTCTACTCCCTCATTAACTTCCGGTACGGAGGACAGCGAAACTTGGCGGCAATCCAATGATGGCGTTGATATGGCGATGGATTCAAACAATTCAAATCAAATTGTTAATTGGTTAATTTCTAAGTTCAAATTTAGAAATTAACCAATCGTTAAATTCTCCGCTGTTCATTTCTAATACCTTCGGTAGATGGCAGTGGCCTCCGTACCTACTTGACTGGTCCACGTTCCCTCGTTTTGAGTTCAAATTTGTTCTATGTCAAAAGCGAGAAAGCGATTGACATTTGGTATTACGGAGGCGTTGGTTATTACAAACACAAAAATAACTAACAGCAGAAAAATATGCACTCTGCAATTTCAAAAAGTACAAATACTCTCGTGAAGATTAAAATTGTAAGCTCTTAAAATCTTGGCTAACAAGAGCAATCCAAAAGTTCGATGTTTCATGCAGAAAGTGTAATAAACGTGATATATACGTATATTTATAAACATTTCAAGAATTCAAGCTATGAAACTGAAGTATTTTCCAAGTGGGACTGGAAAAGGGTAGAATAGCGGTACATTGGCGACATGATGGATTTAAAGCTGTTGCAAGCTAACGATTTCCTAGTTGGCAACATTCTATAAGTGAATGGCAACCCTAGTATTCGCCGCCATGTTTGGTCAACGTTACATGAAAACTACTTATTTGGTGATACCATACGTTGTTTAGTCTTATTTAATGGACTTTTGTCCACTTTAATGGACCTTTAAATAAAATGAGCCAAATAACATGATTAAAAAATCAACTGAAAAGTAAAATAATCCTCCAAATTACTTAATCATAAAAAAGCCAACAACATTGAAAGTTCCATTCAAATTTAAAACGATCCGCCAAATGTAAATTAAGGCATTAAAAAATAATAAAATGTAAAAGGATCCGTTAAATAAATAAAATAAGTCATTAAGATACATTAAAGGTTCCATTAAAATGCCAAATTAAAGCATGAAGAGCAAACATGGCGATGAAATAAACCATATTTTTGTGTTTTCACCCATGTAGAAAATAATCAATTCGCCAAATGCCACTCTATCCTTATTCTACACTCTTGCTTCCAAGTGTATGGCATAGAACACTAGAATTAGAACATATAACATTCTTGAAACATTTGATTCAGTCTTTTCTATTACATGTAGTTCATTCTAAAGGTGAAAATGCCTATTATAATTGTAACATATGTTATGAAACATTCATTATACACCTTGGCAGAAGAGAGTAAAAATAAAGTTTTTATTTTAAGTTTATTATTGATCAAATGATAATTAAAAACTTCTTATTCAACGAAATGCACTTCGATAGAAATGATAAACCAGTGAAATTCTTTTAAAATAGGAGCTAACATTTAACGGATTCAGAATCATTTCCGCACCTACCCAGTTTAGGATAATATATTGCGTATCATAAAAATATGCTACAAATTCTTTGTAATTTCTATGATAAACATTAATATTCTTTGAATTTTCAGTAATTATTTTCATGGAAAAGGCATTACTTTTAGTCCAAATTAGCGTCTATTGTAATCACACTTCCAATGAATTTTCAAAGCTCATCATTAAATTTGATAGAAAAGATACCAAATGACTATTTTCATTGAGATGTAATTATGCATAATGAGAAGGAAGTGTAAGTGTAATCTCGAATTCGGGGAAATAACTTCTATTTTAGGCTACTCGATAATCTGAATGAATGCTGTATGGGGGGGGGCATCATATAGTGTTTTTGTCTAGGTAACCTTAAGCGTTCAATTCAAGATTCAATTTTCACCGAATCTACTATCTACCACACAACTTGGCTTTCAAAACGAAACTTTTAAAGAATGGCGTGATTTCAAGGTTCAAATTATACTCATCAATTCACCAAACGTATTCAAAATGTATAGAAAATTGATTGTGTAACGTCAGATCACTCAAATAAAGAACAGCATAAAGTGGCTAAAAGACACCGTATCAATACCACTTATAAGACGACATAGCTTAAACATTCATCGGTCATTAACCGCAAGACGGTTGCGGTAAGTTAAAAACAATGCATAGAACCAGGCTGTCGTATCATGCACCAAATGAGTAGCGCCATATAAAAGATAGGTGCTTACAAGTAGCTTCAATATGAGCAATACGTTTAAAGAAATAAAATTTAAAGCAATGATTCTCCATGAAAAATATATATGTGAATGACAATGTGTGCATAAATAACTCCGCTGGACGCGTTTGAATAAGACTAGCAGTTAAGCGTAACTTACCGGGTACTAATCAATTTCCTTCTGGTAAAGTAACCGGTAAATCGAGTGTACCGGCAGTCGTTTCAGTGGATTTAACAGTGAACCGACCTACCATGCCGAAACTACAACTCGATACCGGTTCATCAGATCACATGGCACTTTTCGCCAATCAAAAGCCAGCTGCTTAAATCCAAGTTCTAAAGGAGTTTGCGCCATGGTTTGCGCGCAACCACCAAAACCAAAAGCGTTCAGTAGTACAACCGAAATCAGAACAAGTGATCAACCTCCGGGTCTAACCGGTTCCCTTATTCGAACGCACCCTTTGATTCTACAGAATACAAGTGGACAGTATTTCGTGGTTATATATATATATATATATATATATATATATATATATATATATATATATATATATATATATATATATATATATATATATATATATATATATATACGAATTAACTTTTTATTTAACAGTTTGAACGTTACACTTCAGGAATATATTTTTATACTATTTTCAAAAACTCTCCAAGTAAAATGGAACTTGCTCACCGGAGATTCGACTGCTCTTTTTGACTAAGCTGCTAAGACTGTTCGCTTGTATGAGACAATAAAAAGTTCAAACTTTTTGAACAATCAGCATTACTTATGAAGAATCATTGGTTTAAACTCATAATTCCATGACTAAAAGAGAAACCAAAAAAGGATTGTCAAAAATTACGTGTCGCTTAAAAAGAGTTCTTGCTTCGTTGATTTTCTTCAGTTTTAGTAGATGGTTCCTTTTACGGAATCGTATTGTTCCTTTTTCCCCATCTTGTTACACAACATGACCAGCAGAGCTGTTGCGCCCAAACCAAAAACAGTCATGACCAAAATGGCCGCCAACGTTCTGTTACCAGTGTTTCCTGGAAAGATAAGCAATTTGTATACAAGTGTATAAGTGATACTGTACAAGACTGTACTTGCTGTACTGCGTTGCGTTGTTCATGGCCATTGAGATACCACATGTATTCAATTAAAATTTAGATTTTAATTATGATTAAATGTTAGATTAAACATGAATTTAATTAAAGTTTATGTAATTTCAATTACATAAATAATAAAATTATTCATACAATTGAAATTGTATAAATCATTTATATAGTTTATAAGTAAAATAAAAATTATATATAATTAAAAGAAGAGAGACGATTTACTTTAAAACCATCTCAATTGAATTATTTTTATCTATAAATAATTAGATAGTACTGCTAACTAAAAAAGAAAACAAAAATAAAGTCGAACACCAAATGCTTTCAAAGGAAAAAAAAAAAAAATGGGGGATGAAAATTAATTGGGGAAAAAAGTCTATTTCGTTTCTCCTGTTAAATTTTTAAAAATAGATAGAGCTCGTCTTGATATTAACCGCCGCAAATAATCAAATTGATTGTTCTAGTTTTTATCATTTTTTAAAAGTTTCGCTAGATTTTGCTTTCAATGCGCCAAGTTACACACAGAAACAACACTTTTTTGAAAAAAAAAAACAAGTTTTTTTAATTCAAAAGCAGTTAAAGTAGTCAGACCAGTAAATAAACATGCAATAAAGTTTCAGTTTCAGAAATTCATAAAACCAGAAAAACAAACATTTGGTTTGGTACATAATAATAAACATATTTTTGTTGATATGTGCAAATGCGAGACAATTTATAGTTCTTCTTCAGCTCAAGGGCTAAAGGAAGAGAGGTGCAGCGACCCAGTAATTGAACACGAGTAAACAGCGGACAAAAACAATTTCTAATCATTTCCTTTGTGGAATTAAATGGAAGGAAGTTACTGTGTTGGCAATTCATTCAAGAAAAATCTTGAAATCTCAGAGAAAGGGGGAAAAAACTAGCTTTTCATTTACTGGCTGGACCACCTTTCGTACTAATCATTGAAGTAACATTAAAAAAACTCGCACGGGCGTCAACGTCAGTTTCAGAATGTAATTGTCCCTACCTTTACCAGAAACACCTGTAATTTGATTCAATGTTGCATTTCCTGTGTATAATCGAAAGTCCCACCCATAAGTTCTCACAACAAGAAATATAGCATGTCTAAATTTTGGACTTGGTAAGAACGGGAGCAAATGTTTCAACTGAAATTAAGGTTGAGATTTTTTTTTTTTTTTTTTTTAATTTTATGTCTTTATTTGACGTAACAATCTAACATGCATCAAACATGAAAAAAAAAATGATTAGTCAGAACCGTACTGACAGTAATGACACAGAAATCATATTAAAGTCTTGTATGTAGTCTTCAATTACTTTCTCTTTCTTTAAATTTCATACCAATATTTTTTTTCATTCGCTTTAGTTCCAGTTTTTTTTTGGGGGGGGGGGGAGGGGGCATTAAATTTAAAAATTATACATGTGTAAAGCATGATTTTGGAATGTTAATCTTGCCTTTAACGCCTGAACTTGGTTCGGGCAACGCTAATGGTTCAATTTTGGAATACCCGACCTGAGTCCGGGCAATAGAAATATCGTTGTTTCAATTTCGTAGAGCTCAAACTCAGTTCATTCAATGCACTTCATGTAGTTAATGTCCTCGCCAAGATTCCCATTCCAACCGCCACTAGTGTAGGCAACTATTGACACATTTTTTCCCCCCAAGAAAAAAGATATTTCGAACTGCTTTTCGATTAAAGTTTGATTCACATTATTACAGAAGAGGGCCAATAGACATGGGCGTAGCCAGGATTCCCGTTAGAGAGGGGTAGGCGTAAAGAGATAGTGGTTTTCAGTTACGCTCCCCCCTAGTACAGACCTTGGAAATTGCTTGAAATTATAGTCTTCCTATATCCTTAAAAAACATTTTGAGCTCTTTTTGCTCAGATAGGGGGCAGGAAAAACGGTTATGTGGCTCTCCCCCGGAAATGTTTCGAAACTGAAGTCATAAAATTGCAATTTTAAAGAATCTTTTGTGACATTTGGAAAGTGTGGGAGTCAGAGGTTCTTCTAGGAAGGGGCAGTTGCCCCTCCTAGACAAACTCGTGCCGTACCAACAAATGACGATGAAATGAAAAGATTTTTGTTGCTCCATGTTTTACAAGTACTATTCATAAACTCGGATATCTCAAATACATTAAGCAGGCAAGGGGTTAAACAGTCAAGATGTTGCTTAATATGTTCTTGTTTATACGTTTTTAAGTTTGACAGTTGATCAGTCGGAATTTTCCCTTCTTGACGAATCATTTAAAAGATCATCCAATAGCCGGGATTTAAAAGAATTACAGTAAAACCTTTAAAGTTGACCACCTTTGTAAGTTGACCACCTGTCTAAGTTGACCACTTTTGTCAGGAACGGAAAAAGTCCTATCCTACATAATGGAGGAAAACCTCTGTAACTTGACCACCTCTCTATATAGACCACCTGTCTATCTTGACCACTAATATACACCAGCTTTGGTTTGGAGTATTGTAAAAAACCCTTTGTAAGTTGACCACTTGGCAAAAGCATTAGATTGTACTAAAAGTTTATTCAGTTATGCGTCAAATAAGCACAAATAGACATTTAAGAAAAAACCTATGAATATTTATGTTTCCATCGAAAAACATTGGGCTAATCTTAAGTAATGCGCCTAACTTGAATAAGGAGTTATTTTGTTGATAAGTAGATTACCACGGTTACAAATGTACAAGAAAAAATCAAATGAAAAATTTGAGTCACTTTTAACTTATGAATTTTTAGGAATTGTTAATTTCAAGTAAGTAGTTTTTCATAAGCAATGAGACATTTTTTTTTTTTTTTTTTTTGATCGCTTTACAGAAATTTTAAATTTGTATGATACCTTACACGTCATTCTGGTAAATAATCTCTAAAAATATTTAAATAACATTTTTTCTTATTGTTTTGAAGTAATGTTAAACAATGAAAGTGAGTTTAAAATATTCCAATTAGTTAGTTGGGGCAAGAAATGACAAAAAAAAAAAGTTTTCAGTACTACCCTGTACCCTCTATAAGTTGACCACCTGTCTAAGTTGACCACCAAAGTACTGCACCGCAAGCGGTCAACTTACACAGGTTTCACTGTACTCGTTCGATAACTGCTAATTGAATTATGAAATCATTTGAAAGAATCACTCAAGGGATGAATCGTTCAATTTTGAAATTATTCGAAAAAATCGTGGCTTTTCATTCGATCGTGAACTTAGTTGAAAAAATCGTATTTCATTATCATTAAAACCGTTCGATCTTGAAAGAATTCGAATAAATTGATTGAAAACAAAGCGATCCGAGTTCTCGAATGACCCTGAATTACTGAATGATTCGATAACCGTAATTGTCACTACTTTTTAAATTCCTGTTTATTCCTATCACTTTTCAGTATGAAGTGTAATCCAAGCAAAATAAGTGCGAACAAATGTGACTGATTTATCAGCAATCCCCTACGATTTGTGTTTCCCAGAGAATCACGAAAATACATTTCCTTGATATCTTTCTACAGATTTCAACGACATACAACAGGATTTTTTTAACAAGTTGCATTACGGGCCATTCCATGAAAAAGTCGCCATCTTGTCCAGCAAGTGGCAGCTCATGTAATTAAAAAGTATTAATGTTTAAAATTAAATTTCAAAATATATATATGTTTGCTTGATAAAAACCATACACGATTGTGACTTCTTATGAAATAGATGAACTGTCACTGTCAAGTGTGGATAACTGTAATGCACTAAGCTGCGAATTAAGGAATAAAAAGTATCACTATGTTTCGCTCATAGTAACGAAGTAAAAAATTCATTCCTTATGTTTTGTCAAATAATGTTTCTACTATAAGTTTCAGTATAATGCTTCTCTTGCGTAAAAATAAATATGTATGTGTGTAGAGTAAAAGGTATAGCAAAGAGTAAAACAGTTTTGAAACACATATTGAAATACAAAATGATGGCATACCTGCGCCGGGATAGCTGGTTCTAGGTGGATGTGAAACATATGTTCTCGAAAATCTAAAATGGAAAGAAAATAACTAATTAAATCAGTGATAAAACTTGTTTCACAACTGTTTTATATCTATTGTAGCATTGGGAAATTTAACCAATTCTATTACAAATTACAGAAGAACAACACTAATAGCAAGTAAAAGTTTCCATTAAATTTCAAAATAACTCCCCAAGAGTGTGAAAAATTAAGTCTGTATTGAAATGTGAAATAAATATATTTAGTCATTAAAAAACATTAAAAGTTGCATTAAAATGAAATACTTAAAGTATGAGTAGTAAATGAAGCAGTTATGTAAACGTTATTATTCTGTTTTCGCAAAAGTAGAAAGTAAACAAGTCGCCAAGTACCAATATACCCTCATACATATTTGATATAATTGCAACGCAGTCGATAATAATGCTGAGTAAGATTGTAGAATGCTAGTTGGTTGGTTACATTGTGTGTTTTTTTTTTTTTTTTTTTTTTTTTTTTTTGAGCAATCACGATTGCTTATTGCTTTCATTTGACTGTTTTTGGCGTGCTATCATTTTTGTTCCCACCGGCTGCCATCACTACCCGTCGGCCGGCTTCACGATGCTGCTCCTGTAGCGAAAACCGTCTCCAGGTTGCATCCATGTCCTACACACACTCGTCTACACACACATACACACAATCATGCTTGCACACAGACACAAACACGAACACCTACACATGCGCATACACACACAGTACTGCATACACAACACGCACACACATGAATACAGACACACACACGCACCCACACACTTGCGCCTACACAAACACACACGCTCGTAATTGCGAAAAACATAATTTGAATTCAAGATGACAAAAATTCACATTAATTTTTTTTTTTTTTGGCGCAAGAGCCTTAGTATGGCACAGTATAACCTACTAAGAATCTTGCGCCAAAAAACCCAATCCAACCAACCAACCCGCATTCTACAATCTTAATCAGCAATTATTACCGACTGCGCCGCAAATATATATGATCAAATTTCGTATCTTTCAAAAGTTCACATTATCGAATGCCTAAATTTTTTTCACTGTAAGTGACCGTTGTAAGAGAAATTTCTGAGAAAAGGAAGACATTAACACTCTGTAATGTTTATGCAAATAAAAAATTAATAAACAGAGTATTTTCGAAGAACATACAAATGAATCTAGCAGTAGGTTACCGCCCCAAGCTAGATCTAAGACAGAACTACATAGCCATGTTATCACATCCAGAGGCTACAGTTTCATTCTTATTAGAACTCATCAGTCTGGATTAGTGAATAACCGAGCTGAGGAGGCAGATGTCATCTCATTGAAGCTGAGAGCGCCAACAAACTGGTAGAAAAAGTAAATTTATGCTTTACCTACAATTTACGAGTCGAACCACACCATGCTGCGAACACTCGCTGGTGAGATGAACTTACTTTATCTACCAGTTTGTTGGCACTCTCAGCTTCAGTGAGGTGACATCTGCCTTCACTGAACTTTATGATTTACATCTTTCGGTTTCTAATTCCATTCCCAACTTTAACATTATTGACAGAAATTCTTGGTCTAGAACCCTTCGTTCCTCTGATAAACATCAAATTGTTTTGAAAAAGAAATTAGCTATGCTTTGTAAATCTTCTCATGTCGTTCCTCTTGATAATTTACCTGTTGTTAATAAGAATGTTGTTGTTAATCTTTCTAGCGTTCCATTAAGTAATTCTCAAATTGAGGCTCTAAAATGTAATGATAATTTTGCTGTGAGTGTTAATCCTTCTTTTTCAAAGCTTATTGCTCCTGTTGAGAAAGCTTTTAAATTTAGTGCCTTAACTTCCTCTCAAAAAGATTCGATTCGGCATCTTATAGCTTCTAATATTGACTTTAACTCGAAAATTTCTAAACCTGTATTTGCTAATACTGTTAGCCGTTCTGTTAAAGACTTAGTTTCGAATTCTGATCTGGTTGTTACCAAAGCTGACAAGGGTAGCCAAATTGTTGTTCTTGACAAATCATCTTATGTTGATAAAACTAATGACTTGATTTCTTCTGGGCCATATGCTGAAATTTCTAAAGATCCTAGTGATAAAGAGTTAAAAACTATTTCATCTGCTATCAAGTCTGTTAAGTCTATTCCTTCAAATGTTAAACGCTCTGTTGTTCCATCTATTGCTAATTGTGCTAGATTTTATGCTTTACCTAAGGTGCATAAAGCTGGTATTCCTTTCAGGCCGATTGTTTCCAATATTGGTACGGCTTCGTACAAACTTGCAAAATATTTAGTCTCTGTGTTTTCTCCCCTTAGGAGTCACAATTTATTTACTATTAAAAATTCTGTTGAGTTTGTTAAAAAAATTCATAGTTTCGTTCCAAATAATTCTTTTATGGCTTCTTTTGTTGTTAACTCTTTATTTACGAACGTTCCCGTCTAGGGTTGATTGTTATGCCGTCGTAGAAGACTTTCTGAATTTCATTTCACCAATACGGAAATTGAGGATTTAATTTTCCTTACCCGTACTTGTCTTAAGCAATGTTCTTTTGTTTTTAATGGGAAATTTTATATTATGTTAGATGGTCTGGCTATGGGAAACCCACTTAGCCCCATTCTTAGTGATATTTACATGCATTATTTTGAGGTTAAGCTGTTCCAAAAACTGCAGTTTCAATTTTATGTTCGGTATGTTGATGATTGTTTTGTTCTAATGAACTAGAATCAGTTTGAGAGTGATGAGGTTTTATCTATTTTAAACTCCATTGATCCTCATATTCAGTTTTCTTGTGAGAAAGAACGGAATAATTGCATTTCATTTCTTGATATACTTGTTTCTCGTACTGAAACTGGTTTTGAAACTACTGTTTATCGCAAACCTTTTGCTGTTTCTTTACCTCCAAAAAACAACAATTAAATAAGTCTAGTATTGCTCAACACTGTTGGGATTCGAATCACTCTTTTGATTTTAACTCTTATCAGATTATCCAAAAATGCCCCAATTCATCAGATCTTGACTTTTGGGAATCCTTTCATATTTTGAGGAACAGTTCTAACTTAGTTAACGATCTTAGTGCAGTTCCATATTTTTCTAACATTTGGCTCCCATATCTTTAATTCTGTCCTTTCCCCATTCCCCCTCCCTTTTTTTTCCTCGATCTTCCTTTGTTTATTTTTACCTTTTTGTCTTGATTGACACTCCCCCCCCCCCCCCATTTTCTTCTATTTATCTTTATTTTTCCTTTTTTCGAATATTTTTTGTTTCTGTTTATTTTGTTTCATAGTTTTCCATTCTGCTTTTCCTTTCTTGCGGTTCACGGTTACTGACAATTTCTTTTCTTTTTGTTTAAGCTTCGGCTTAATATTTGTCCAATTGAATTCTTTCTTTCTGGGTTCGTACCTAAGAGAAAGCTCTTGGCCTTTGCTTGCATTCCTATTGGTTCCTGATCGGTTTATAACTTTTTCATTGGTGTTTGGCTAATCCGCTGTTTTTATCTTTTAAGCTGCATGCTTATCTGTTCTTGGCTTTTGTCGGATGTCTTTTCATCCATAAGCTCATTATTTTTTGCATTGAAAAAGGCGTTCCCTGTAACGCCGAAACACGTGTCTGCTGTAATTTACAAATTTGTGCTTCTTCTAACATTGTTCTGTCTTACTTTACTGTTCAGCACAAAGGTATTTATTTATCTTATCTGCTTTCAGCTCGGTTATTCACTATTTCAGGCTAATGAGTCAATAACGAGGACGAAACTGCAGTTTCTTGGTATCATAACCGGGCTGCCTAGTATACTGCATGTGCAGTTGTAAGTTTAACTTTCAAAAAGGCGTTTTTAAACTTATATTGCATTAAACAAACATTTAGAACAAAGAGAATAGAGCATAACCCCGTTAGAATAAGGACATTTTTAGCAAATCTTATCGAACCCATTTAATTGATCAAAGACTTGGATCTTAGCAGGGATTTTCAAACCGCTATCGAAGAACTCTAAATAGAAAAAAAAGCGGATCATTAGATTTTGCGGTCTACTTCTTACCAGGTCGAAAAAGAGGTAGTTCGAAGGTGGTATTGATCACTTGTGGGTTACTATGTAAACAAGTGTAATTGAAAATCCCGGCTCTAAGCCGGTCTTTTGCATTTCCTTTGTAAACGTACCCAATACCCGTAGAGAAATGATTCTGCTCGTTTCTAAATTGCGAAGGGAAGGGGGAGGGGATACGTACTTGCTTCCACCGCCTAAGTGGCTGTAACTTCTGTCGTCTTCTCCTGTGGTGCTCATCCACCCTGCGGCTTTGCTGTTGAGAGGTAGGCAAAGGACTGAGGCCGCCATGCTCAAAAGAACTGAAGTGAAAAAGGACAAACTTAAGTGATGAATGGGTATGAATTTTCGATCACATTTGTATGGATGTTTGTTGCTTCACTGTACGAGACAGAAGTTCACTAATATGACAGTTGAAAAAAGGGGATATTATACCTCGGAGAAAGTACTCTAGTGAAAGTAAGGACTTTTTGAAGCTGTCAGAAAAGGTCTGCGAAGGCCTGTCATTTTCTTCATCGTCACGTGACAGTTTCTATGATCCTCTTGGCATGATAGTTCATTAGAAATCCTAGAGTTTTACACGTTCAACTATGTAAACTCGAGTTATACCTTTACCGTCAAAATACAAATCTACTTTCATGGTTTAAAACATAAGTTGTACTTTATTTTTGATACATCCTATCTTTTAAGTTTCAAATGGTAATGAAAGGGAATTAAATCAAACTGAAATAGCGTTCTTCAAATTGGTTTCAAGTGGTTCAGCAAAATAATAAGCTGGAAAGATAACCATTGAGAAAAGAAAGTCGCTTCAAGCTGATGACGTAGCACTTAGCAACCGATTGAATTGAGCGTGGAGCCTTTGTATTTCGAGGGTAACGGTTATACTCGTTTTAGAAAATTACGTGAAATAGCAATCTTACGCCATTTTAATTCAGCGGCAGGTGTTACATGGAACCCCTTTTTCAACTTAAAATAATGAGCTTATGGCTGTAAAGACATCCAGTAAAAACAACGAGAATGAACTATAAACAGTTTCGGCTGCACTTTTTAACACTAGCACTTGAAGTTTTATGCTTTCTTCTTCAAAATATGCTTTTATTTACTTTATTCTTTAATGAAAAATAAATAGCATATAATAAAATATCGTTTGGCGCAGTATAGCCTTCAAGGGCTCTTACGCCATAAAAACTAAATCAACCAAACCAATAAACAGTTTAAATAGTAAATATAGCAAACTAACAAATCAAACGAGACAAAATGAAACTCTGAGCCCAAATTTATTACACGACTACTTCGAGAAAAAGCCGTTAAGTTATAAATTTCTCAAAAAATCCCATAGCAAGAAATTTTGTTGACAAAATGAAACCGCTAATGAATAAATTAGCAAAAAAGCAAATTTGAAAGAAATTGTAGTGATTTAATTGTAACATTTGCAAACGTTAAAATAAACATAATGTAGGAAAAACAGCAAGAAAATTGTTAAATATGAGTAAAATAAAACAAGAAATGGAAACTTAAAGACAAATAAGAATAGTCAAGAAAGACAGAAAATTAACACCTGCATGACTAAGACCAAAGGAGTTCAAAGAAAAGGGTCTGGGGGAGAAGCACATCATAAGAAAGGAAGCCAAACTGCAGAAAAAATCATTTACAAGATTAGAAAATCAAATCACTCCTTTGATTTTAACTCTTATAAAATTATCCAGAAATGCCCAAATTCTTCATACCTTGATTTTCGAGTCTCTCCACATTCTAAAGAATCGTTCTAATCTAGTAAATGATTTTTTCTGTTGTTTGGCTTCCTTTTTATTATGTGTTTCTCCCCCCCCCCCCCTTTTTTTTTCCTTTGAACTCCTTTGGTCTTAGTCATGAAGCAGTTATTGTTCTGTCTTTCTTAATTATTTTTATTTGTCTTTAAGTTTCCATTTCTTGTTTTATTTTACAATTTTCTTTCAGTTTTCCCAACATTTTTTAGGTTTTTCCTATATTATGCTTATTCCACCTTTCGCTAAATGTTACAATTAAATCACTACAATTTCTTCTAACATGAAATGCACTGCTAATTTATTCATTGGTGGTTTCATTCGGTCAACAAAATTTATTATTACGGGATTTTCGTAGGAATTTATTACTTGGCGACTTTTCTCGAAGCAATCGTGTAATAAATTTCTGCTCGGAGTACCATTTTGTCTTGTTTGATTTGTTAATTTGCAATTTTTGGTATTTAAACTTTTTGTTGTTCATTCTCTTTGCTTTTACCGGATGTTTTTACATCCATAAGCACACTATTTTGTATTGGCAAAGAGGTTTCCTTTAACCCCGAAACACGTATTTGCAGTAAACTGCTAATTTTGTGCGTCAAAACGTTGTTCATTGCTATTTACTTCTCCGCACATAGGTATTTTTTTTATTACTTTGTAAAATTCTTGTTCACCTCTTCCTATTTTGCAATAAATTCGGAAGTTTTTGTACTATTGTCAAAATTTTAGCTTCAAAATGTGCAAGGTAAAACATCACATATACATTTTTTAAAGAATTTGAAAAAGTTAAAGTATAAGTAAACAGATTAACGCAAAAGCAAGCTTACGTCAATAGCAAGCCGTCGTTGATGCAATGACAATGCAGTTAGTTTCCAAACGTATAGAATCACGCAAAAGTAGGTAAGAATGGTTACGTTTAACCATATTAAATTTTAGATTTGATTCATCAAAAAACTGATTATAACCTTTTTCAACTTACAGTAGTCCTCTTTCCCAATTGCTTTCTAAGAGAGATACGGAAGTTGTTTTTACTGCATCAATACTCTCATAACACAGAAACTACATCTACAAAGTAAAAAAATTTTCCCCCTCCTTTTGTATCTCTGAACTTAGTTATTATAATATTTTTATGCACATTTGAAGTGTATTAAATCAAGCACACTAGTACATGTGTCCCTCGTATAATACTGTTAATTCGTTCCGTGTAGTATCGAAATTGTTTAATACGAGACTTTTTCAAAAATAACATTTTTACTTATTTTTGATACTTATTATGCATGTGCATGAGAAAAATCAGGTTAAGATGTATTGTGTTATATCGAAACCGTGTTAGACGAGACTTAGAAATACTGTAAATCTAGGGATGTGTACCGTGTTATATCGAAACTAAGTTTCATAAAAACAAAGTAAAAACTTAGAGTTATCAACCATTACCAGAATGGATTAAACAAAGATGAAACACCATCTTTAATTCTTTAATAAATATAACATTTAAGTAATATCAAAACCATGAAGTATTAAATTCAAGTTACGTACTGTGTAGTATCGAAACCGTGTTGTAATAATCGCAAATTTGGTACTGTAATATCGAAACCGTGTTATACGAGGGACGCCTGCACCTGTTTATATTTTCGTTTAGAACGTTTTCGCTTGATGAACAAATAGTATAGTCTTCAGTCATTTCTTCTCAGAAGAATAAAAATCACTTTTCGTTTTTGTCAGCTCAAGTTTACCCATTTGAAATCAACATACTTCAATGCAAGTTATAGTTATTTCAAGGTATCATCAATTTATCTTCCCCAAGCGTGGATCCAGGGGGGGGGCGGGCATGGGGATCATGATCCTCTCCCCTCCCTTAATCTATTAAATAAAGTCTAAAACTGCATTTTGGGTTTTATCCACCAATTTGATTTAAAAAATAACGCTTTTTAATTAACAACTTTATATTTCTTTCTCCACACGCCTATTTTAAGCATTGAACATCGGCAATACGCCTCAAAAGTTTAATCATGTGTATATTCAAGCTTTGCATTTAAACTAAAAATTTAGCATCGTGGAAAATTGGGAGGAGAAAATGAAACTTTTTAAAAGTTACATTTGAATGCTTTAATGTTTCATTAACTACAAAATTGTCAAACATTCTAAATATTTAAAATCAATCGAATACGCATCTCTTCTTTCCCCAACAGTTTCCATTTCATCCTCAAAAAGTTAGGTTAAGTTATGATCTTCACTCTTTTCGTTTATTTCATACCTCCAAAATTGATTTCGCTCCACTAGAAAATATTTACAGTATTTTCAAGCTTTAAAAAAAAAAAAAAAAAAAAAAAAAACCTCGCAATATCTCTATTCGTAGCTCTGCGGAGAAGAAATTTGGCTATCTTAGATCCATCACTTGTTTTAAACTAACCTACGGCCTCTGAATCGAAAAATGATTACAGTTTTATTGCAGTGTATTATGTTTTTAAGCTAAGTGATCAATTCACAAAATGTTGAACATTGAAAAAATTTTAGGACGAAAGAAAACATTTTTTAGATAGGCAGCAATCATATGCACAGGTGTGATGTAATTAAATAACTAGATTTTTTTTCATTGGTAGAATAAAATAAGCGTAGTAATGTGTTTTAAAGCTAATAATTATTCCAAATAAGATTCATTTAACTGTATCCAACATTTCGAACGCTCAACCAATTCATCCATGGGCTTTTTAAATTCGGTTCTGGGAGGGATCTTTATCTACTGTGCCACGGCCTTTATCCATTGGCTGTAACATCATCGTAAAAAGCTCCATTCATTGCAGTTTTCAGTTTCAGATGTCTGTGTCTTCGGTTTTGTGTCTTCGATCGTATAATCCTATTTTACTCCACAACTCAAAAATCTAACTCAAGAGGAATTTTGGTAAAAATTGTGGCCCTGTGTGATCCAAGTCATGATGCTTTTGCTATACTTCCCACAAATATTACCAGACAGGAAAAATGGTTTCAATTACTAAACGCGCGGAAGTGCACACATCACGCACTGAATCCCCAACAAAATACCTGTTGGATTCTAGCGGAATCGAAATCTATACTGAGAAATTCAAATAGGACAATTTAATGAAGAATGCCAAAGGAACAGTTGGATGGTTCTATTCAATAGATAACGAAGGATTACCTGATATGAAGCAAAATGGAACTTTGTGCCGAATATGCCACCCGGCCATGGCGAAGTCAAAACACAGCCGCCGTGTTGAAATTCCGATGTATCAAAATGGAACAATTTTACAAGCCCCAGTGAGGACGCAGAACCCCTGCGCAGAGAGAGTCTTTTTATTGAACGGCTTCCCGGTTCGCGCTGTTATGGAAACGGGGAATATTGGAAGGCACTTGTTAAAGATCTCGATGGAGTGTGGGCTTGTTGCACTAACTGGCTCTGAAGAGATTTTCTTATTGTTTTAAGTTTGCAGGAGAATTAGTGAACCGCGTGGAGGCGTGCTGTTCTGAGGTGGGCGGACGCCAGCTTGCAAAGCATTGTGGGAGGGATGCAATTTTCGTGGGGCATTAATTTTGTTTCTCTCGGCGCGATTATGACGTTATTAAATGCCGTGCGACATCTTGACATTCTATTCGAAATGTTGAAAGTTGCCCGAAACAAACCGGGTTTTTTATCTTTCCACCTACAAAAGTTTTTTTTTCCCCTTTCTTTTTACGGGAACGAAATTTAATTACAAATAATAAAATTTACAACAAAATTTCGCTTTTTATTTATTTATTTTGTATCTTTTCACAAATCATATGTTAATTTGAAAATTACAGTACATAAAGAAAGAACATTCTATTTTAAAATAAAACTTGCATCGAAATAGTATTTTTTTTATTTTTGGCAGTAAATTTGCGCCTTCAAAAAAAAGTGGAAATTTTTCACTTTTTTACTTTCTTCTATATCTAATATATAGAAAAAAGTATTGGATTCGTGCAAATTTTCGAATTTTGACGGATTCGAACGTTTTGAGGTGTGCTGAGTCCATTTCAACTATTTTTGGAAAATGTCTGTCTGTCTGTGTGTATGTGTGTGTATGTGTGTCACGTCTGTGTGTGACCAGTTTTTTGTGGCCGCTCTACAGCAATAACTACCGCATGAAATTGAACGAAATTTGGTACACATATGTGCCCCTATGTGAACTTGTGCCCATTGGTTTTTGGCGCGAATTCCTCCAAGGGTGGTGGAGCAATGGGACGTTTTTTGAGTTACGCGTGCTTGCTATTCCTCAGGAAGTAACTGGCGGAATCAAACAAAATTTGGTCCATAAGTTGCCAGTAACAGGAGCAGGTGCTGATTCAATTTTGGTGTGAATAGCTCAAACGGGGGTTGAGTTATAGAACGTTTTTTGTCGTCAATTGTGACTGCTGTATCTCAAAAAATAACGAACGGAATCAAACAAAAATTTTTTGACAAGTAGCCCTTAGTGGGTGTAAGAGCTGATTTTATTTTGGTGTCAACAGCTAAAAAGGGGGTATCGCAATCGCCCGTTCTTTTTTTCCATTGTGAGTGCCTTATCTCAAGAAGTAATGCTACGTTCTGGTTGAAATTTTTTCCCCTTGGAGCAAAGTGAAAACTAAAAATTTTAATGAAACATTTTCTATTTAATTATAGAAGATATTTTTGATCAAATGAATTAGTAAACAAAAGGTTTAATGAATAAATGAAAAGATGCTGAAACAATAAACTGAAAGTTAAATTAGTAAATTAATTAATATTTGAAGAAAAATAAATGAACAAGTAAAAGAGTGAATGAATTAGAAAATAAGTGAATGAAAGAAAAAATAAGTGAATGTAAGGAGGAATGTAAATGAATGAATAAGAATGAGTACGTAAATGATTTAGTAAATGATTGAGCTACTACACAAAATAAACTATTTCACTTTGCCCCGCATGTACTTGACTGATTATAGAAAATATTTAAAATACAAATAAGCTTAATATTAATTAAATAAATATTTCACAGAGTATTAGAAGGTCTCAATAAAAATTTAAAATGTTAATAATAACAATTTTATTATTTTATAGTAACAAAGATAATTGTTGACTTGCAACAAAATATTACAATATGAGTGTCGAATTTTTAAAATTGCTTGTATTATCATATGCTTTAACCTTCGGTGGTATTTTTTTCCTGACTGGAATAGATTACATGTGCGACTATATTGGTAAAATATTATTAAATACTAGTGGTACCCGCACGGCTTCGCCCGTAATAGAAAAATTAAAAGGTCTTTTGGTTCGCCTGTATTTACAAGTAATGTATTGTGAATTTTCTCGTCAATTGGCTTGTACTCATGTTACGGTTACACGTTATGATAATTTCGTATCTCGCCAATTGGCTTGTGCCCATGTTACGGTTACACGTTATGATAATTTCGTAATTTATGATAGTTTTTTTTTTTCTTAAAATTGGAATAAAAAAAGAACCACATCGAATTTTGGAAAAATCGCTTCGAGGTGCACACCCCCATGCTACATACTAACTTCGTGCCAAATTTCATGAAAATCGGCCGAACGGTTTAGGCACTATGCGCGTCACAGACATCCTACAGATATCCTACAGACATCCAGACATCTTCCGGACAGAGAGACATTCAGCTTTATTATTAGTAAAGATGAGACACTAAAAGCAGAGTAAATATTTCACGTTTTCACTTTGCCCCACATTCCCCTACATATATTGTGGAGAGAGATATTCCTAGGGTATTTTTTCAATGCTAGAAAAGCGGGGTTTGCGGATAAAAATCAGTTGATATGTATCATAATATGTATCGCAATAAATATCCAATATTTCTTTTGGAAATGTCACAATATTTTGATATTAATTTTTCAAATTAAGATACTTGCACAATAAAAATTATGTGAATTAAATATTATTCATTCATTGTTAAAAATAACCAAAAAGTAATGTACCGTATTTTCCTGCAGATTAGCTGCTAAAACAGTAAAATTAAAGAGCTGCGGATTACACGGTGCCGCGGATTATACGGTGCTTTTTCTTCTCTCAACGCCAACGCATTGAATCTCAATATTTACAGCAAAATTCACCAATAGAAACCGTTTCGTTGCCTGTAGGGTTGTTTATTTTGCATCGCTTTAATTTTCCTCTAACGCCATTCAGGCTACGTAATATAAACAATCCTATAGTCAAGGAAGAAGCAGTCCCCATTTGCACTAGACTAGACCGATTACCTCTTTGTTTTTTCAGTAATTAAAATTCTACGAGCGCGATTTCAGGAAGAAATCATTACTTTTTAGATTAATTTTGATTACATCTTAAAAAGTATTACTTCTTCACGTTTTATATTAGTTGCTAAAATTTTATATTAAATCGAAACTATTTCGTTTTTTGACATCTAACCGTATTATCCGCAGATTATACGAAGATTTTTTTCTTTTCTTCAGGTCGACTTTAGAGTCTGCGGATAATATGCAGGAAAATACGGTACTCCAGTGGAACCTCTCAATAAGGGACACTAATGGGGCCAAACATTTTGTCCCTTAAATAGAGGTGTCGCTTCTTCGAAGGTATTTTAGTTTAGGCATACAATGTGTTAACTCAATATAATTTTTTTATGAACTTAGACTATTAACGGTTAAGATTAAACACTATACATTTTTCATACACTACTAAATAAAATTCACTTACTTTTTTTTTTTAAAGTTTTTATCATTTTATTAATTATAATTGAGTCAAAAATTTGGTAAGTCCAAAATTTTGCAGCATAAAGCAATTATTTTGAAATAATTCAATGCATGAATATGCTTCATGTCACGTAATTTACAATGCAAGACATTGTAAATTACAATTAGTGTTCACATTTCAATTATTTCATAAAAAGCTAGTCAGTTTGTGCCCTCTCCTTCGGCCCTGAGCCTACTTGAAAACTCTTGATAGGCAAATCGTGCATGTAACTTTCAGCAAGACTTTTACAATATATACTTGTTTCTTTAACATATGTTAATGTTAAACTCTCCTCAATTAATTTTTAGAGGAAAAGTGAAACTTAAATTCCAGTAAATTCACTCTTTCTTATGCACTTGTACATAATGTTTTGTAATTTTTTTTCTCTGTGACTGTCCCTTCAATAGGAGTGTCCCTTAATTAGAGGCAAACACATGGAGGTCCCCATTCAAAGGGACTGGGACCAGCAAAAAATGTCACTTAAATAGAGGTGTCCCTTAAGGGAGGTTCTACTGTTTATTTATAATGACATACAGTAAAACCTGTTTATAACGATACTGTTAGGACCTAAAAAAAATATTGTTATCGACCAAGTTATCGTTGTAGACAGTTTTAACATTTATACAAGCATTCTCCCCAACATATTCAGTGTATTATAGTTGAATAATTGAGTTTTATTCATAAAACACACACATTATGATAATATAGTTACTATTTAAAGACTTCAGTGGTGGAAATTATCGAATATTTTCGGTTTCTGATGAAAGGGAGTTTTTTTAAGGAGTGAAATTTGTTTTAAAGAAGTTGAAATACGAAAACAGTAATGGCAATAATAATAGTGATCGATTCCATATAAAACTAACTTGAACGGAATGAAATGGAGTACGGCAGAGAGCAAAAAGAGATGTGCATTAATTTGACATTTATTTATATTGTTACAAATTCTGTAAATAGTAATTATTGTAGTAACGTAACTTGTAAATAGTTTCCCGTAATGAATATACAACCCCTATACATTCGGCTAAAGTATACGATCCCCCTATTTCTTTTTTTGTTCATTGATAAAATTTGATAACGGTCTACTATTTTCCAGAAGCGTTTGGAATCTTGTGGAATACTTGAGAGATTTCTTTCGATGTTTATAAAAGCATCCCGCGTGATAAAAAGTTAGTTTCGATTGAGATTTCGAACTGAGAGTGTATTAGCTCTGTTTATAGCGAGGCATTTCGCTGTGTTGTTTTCGTATTTGGAAGTAAATACGTGTGTAACCGTTGAGTTTACGGTGTTGAGTGATATTTGTTTAATTGCTGATGATTAATTTAGCAGTTGTTAACGATTTCTCCTGTACATAGTGTAAATAAAGCTCCTGTGTTTTTATCAAGAACTGTGTCTTCATTTCAAGAAAGTGGAAGTCGCGAACCGAATCCGTTACAATATTCTTTTAATACAAAAGGTTTAACTGTTATTTTTTAAAATAATTCAGTTGCTTCTTTTCATCATTTTTTCGTGATATCACTTCTTCACGCTTTTATATTAGTTGCTAAAATTTTATAGTAAATCGAAGCTATTTTATTTTTTGACATCTAACCGTATTATCCGCAGATTATACGAAGATTTTTTCTTTTCTTCAGGTCGACTTTAGGGCCTGCGAATAATATGCAGGAAAATACGGTACTCCAGTGGAACCTCTCAATAAGGGACACTAACGGACCAGATATTTCGTCCCTTAAATAGAGGTGTCCCTTCTTCGGAGGTATTTTAGTTTATGCATGTAATGTGTTAACTCAATATATATTTTTATGAACTTAGACTATTAACGGTTAAGATTAAATACTATACAATTTTCATACACTATTAAATAAAATTCACTTATTGTTTTTTTTTATAAGTTTTTATCATTTTATTAATTACTAGTGATACCCGCACGGCTTTGCCCGTAATAGAAAAAATCAAAAGGTCTTTTGGTTCGCCTGTATATTAACAAATAATGTATGGTGAATTTTCTCGCCAGTTGGCTTGTACCCATCTTACGGTTCCCCGTTATGATAATTTCGTATCTCGCCAATTGCCTTCTGCCCATGTTACGGTTCCACGTTTTGATAATTTCGTAATTTACTCGTCCCATTTTATGATATTTTTTTTTCTTAAAATTGGAATAGAAAAAGAACCACATCGAATTTTCGAAAAATCGCTTCAAGGTGCACACCCCTATGCTACATAATAACTTTGTGCCAAATTTCATGAAAAATCGGGCCGAACGGTTTAGGCGCTATGCGCGTCACAAACATCCTACAGATATCCAGACATCCTCCGGACAGAGAGACTTTCAGCTTTATTATTAGTAAAGATAATTGAGTCAAAAATTTGGTAAGTCCAAAATTTTGCAGCATAAAGCAATTATTTTGAAATAATTCAATGCATGAAAATGCTTCATGTCACGTAATTTACAATGCAAGACATTGTAAATTACAATTCGAGTTCACACTTCAATTATTACATAAAAAGCTAGTCAGTTTGTGCCCTCTCCTTCGGCCCTGAGCCTACTTGAATAAATCTCTTGATAGGCAAATCGTGCATGTAACTTTCAGCAAGACTTTTACAATATATACTTGTTTCTTTAACATATGTTAATGTTAAACTCTCCTCAATTACTTAAAATACACCACCAGCTCAGTTATTCCATCCGTGGACTGCAGTTTCGTGCTTTTTAGCACTCATCAGCCCGGAATAGGAATCAACATAAGCTGGTGGCGAAAAATTCTCCTCATCTGGTGTGCTAATTCTACATTAGCTACCAGTTTGTTTGGCTCCCTTATGAGGATTTTTCGCCACCAGCTTATGTTGATTCCTATTCCGGGCTGATGAGTGCTAAAAAGCACGAAACTGCAGTCCTCGGATGGAATAACTGAGCTGGTGGTGTATTTTAAGTATTTCTGCCCTTAGCCCTGGCTTATTGCGGTAACTTACTACAAAATCTCCTCGATTAATTTTTAGAGGAAAAGTGAAACTTAAATTCCAGTAAATTCACTCTTTCTTATGCACTTGTACATAATATATATCCAATAACTTACTGAATATTTTTGTACATAATGTTTTGTAATTTTTTTTCCTCTGTGACTGTCCCTTAAATAGAGTGTCCCTTAATTAGAGGCAAACACATGGAGGTCCCCATTCAAAGGGACTGGGACCAGAAAAAAATGTCCCTTAAATAGAGGTGTCCCCTATTCGGAGGTGTCCCTTAAGGGAGGTTCTACTGTTTATTTATAATGACATACAGTAAAACCTGTTTATAACGATACTGTTAGGACCTAAAAAAAATATTGTTATCGACAAGTTATCGTTGTAAACAGTTTTAACATTCATACAAGCATTCTCCCCAACATATTCAGTGTATTATAGTTGAATAATTGAGTTTTATTTACAAAACACACACATTTGATAATATAGTTACTATTTAAAGACTTAAGTGGTGGAAATTATCGAATATTTTTGGTCCCTGATGAAAGAGAGTTTTTTTTTAAGGAGTGAAATTTGTTTTAAAGAGGTCGAAATACAAAAACAGTAATGGCAATAATAATAGTGATCGATTCCATATAAAACTAGCTTGAACGGGATGAATTAGGAGTATGGCAGAGAGCAAAAAGAAATGTGCATTAACATTTAGGAGATTTGACATTTATTTGTTTTCCTTTAATACAAAAGGTTTAACTGGTATATTTTAAAATAATTCAGTTACCCATATAAAACTAACTTGAATGGGATGAAATGGGAGTACGGCAGAGAGCAAAAAGAAATGTGCATTAACATTTAGGAGATTTGACATTTATTTGTTTTCCTTTAATACAAAAGGTTTAACTGGTATATTTTAAAACAATTCAGTTGCTTCTTTTCATCATTTTTTCACGATGCTAAATTTTGATTCAAAATCTAAAGCCTGAAAATCAATCCTGACTAAATATCTGAGAAGTATTCCCAATTTTCAATGCATAAAAGACGCACGTAGGGGCCCTAAAAATATCTCTGTATGTGTACGGCATGTCCCCGTTTGACCTGCAAGACCTCTTATTTTCGCAACCGTACGTCCTAGATACATACTGATACTTCCCATTGCAAAAATGGTCCAAATAAGATGCAAAGTTTACATATGAAAAGTTTGAAGTGAAAAAATACAAAATATAAATTTTTATATTGTCACCTAATTCATATTTAGGGCAGAAGAATAAATTACAATTTACACACAAAACCTTTGACATGAATACGATCAATCTTCATCGAGATATTTAAGTTGAAGATCCTAAGGCACCATACTAAAAATTCTAGTGCTACCTGAAGAACACGACTTACAGTAGTTATTGAAGGAAGAAAATGTTCACACTTTGTTATTTATCCTTTTCATTACTATTGAAAGAAGAAAAAAAAAGAAGTAATTTTTATATGGACCCTGAAACTACGAGTGGAAAGTGATATAAGTCACAAAATGCAGCGTTTCATATCTCGGTGAATATTTGCCGTACAGAAATCTTTTTGTGTGTGTGTGTGTGTGTGTGTGTGTGTGTGTTTGAATTGTTTTTTGATGCTTGTGTTTCTCCCTTAAATATGAATGGGAGGCATATAGACCATATAAGAAGTTAGATTTCGTGTTTCTTTACTAAATTCTTCTTTCACTTCTATCTTCTTATATCTTAATTCTGCATCTAATTTTGACCAGTTTTGAATTTGGAAGTATGCATCAAAGACTAACGTTTGCGAAAATAGAGTTCTTTGCAGGTTAACCGGGGACAGGCTGAAAAAAAATATATTTATCTTTACTAATAATAAAGCTGAAAGTCTCTCTGTCTGGATATCTGTCCGGATCTCTGTGACGCGCATAGCGCCTAGACTGTTCGGCCGATTTTCATGAAATTTGGCACAGAGTCAGTTTGTAGCATGGGGGTGTGCACCTCAAAGCGATTTTTCGGAAATTCGATTTTGTTCCTTTTCTATTCCAATTTTAAGAACTTTTTCCCGAGCAAAACTATCGTAAGATGGACGAGTAAATTACCAAGTTATCATAACGTGGAACTGTAACATACGCAAGCCAATTGGCGAGAAATTCACTATACATTATTTGTAGATATACAGGCGAACCAAAAGACCTTTTAATTTTCTACTACGGGCAAAGCCGTGCGGGTACCACTAGTACATATATAAAACACAGGGTGTCTCAGATAAACGTTTCAGAACTCTTAAGGGGGGAAGGTAAGCATCCTGACCACTCGAAATCATATAGCGATGCGGAGTCGGAAATGCTTTCCAGAAGCGGTGATATACACAGAAGCATCATAAAGAAAATAGACCGTAAGTGAAAAATCTTTCTAATAATACATGCAATAAAATAATAGTTTGAAAAACTAAAAAACCACGCTTTAGTAGCAAAATGAATAAAAAAATTAAGAATAATCTTTGGATGTTGGCCAAACACTTAATTTTACTGTAATAGAAAAAAAAAGCGTGGGGGGGGGGGCTGCCGATTTACATTTTTGCATGGACAACAGTGGAAGAAATTTAAGACAACTGATAAGAAGCCCCCCCCCCACGCTTTTTTTTTCTATTACAGTAAAATTAAGTGTTGGGCCAATTACTTTATATACTTGTCATCCAAAGATTATTTTTAACTTTTTAGTTCATTTTGCTACTAAAGCGTGTTTTTTTAGTTTTTTAAACTATTATTTTATTTGCATCAGACATTTTGAATACTTTCTGGTAAATTCATGTGCAAACATTGTTACACTCCGCAGCTCTGATTTGTACGTTGTAAGTAATTCTAATAAGCCATTGGCCATTTGTCCAAAGGAACGTTAGACCCACAAACATAAAAGTAAAACTAATAAAAGCGTGTTAATTAGAATAAACTAATAACTTATCGTTAATAAATTAATTTGATTATAGAATATTGCATTGTCATCGGGTCTGAGGTTGCATTCAAAATTTTAAAAGAATCCGATCACAAAAAGCGGGCGAAATTTGAGTTGCAAGATTATAAATTTAACTTCGGTGTAGACGGGATTAGAACATACGCCCAATGATTCCCGGAGGTGGACGTCAGCGAAGACCCGCGCCTCAGACCGCTCGGCCACGAACGCTCATAAAGTGGTGGAATGTACTAACAGTAATAAGCCACTAGCTTTTAGTACAAAGGAGAGTTACTCACAAACATACAAGTGAAGCTAATAAAAGCGTGTTAAAAAAGCAAAGGTACACGGGTCTAAGTAAGTGTTCGAAGTTTTTTAAATTGGCTACAATGCACACCTCACATCTTCGGCCCATGGAACAGTCTGGGATACTCCCGGCATATCTCAAATTTCTTGGGCCGGGAAAGCATTTCCGCCCCCACAATGCACAGTATGATTTCGAGTCTTCCAGATGCATACTTACCCTTCTAAGGAAGACTGTAACATTTAACTGAGACACTATATACATGGTGTACCGTTTCAACCTGCAAGACCTTTATTTTCGCAACTGTTAGTCCTAGATATATACTTCCAATCGCAAAATTGTTCAAAATCGGATGCAGAATAAAGATATTGAAAGTTTGAAGCAAAAGTAAAAACGAGTCAAAAAATACAAATTTTAATTTTTTATACGGGCATTAGGTCCAATAACTAATATTTAGAGAAATAATCTGCATTAAAAACTATTACTGACACAAAAACCTTGACAGTTGTACGACCAAAACTCAAGGAGATATTCCAGTTTAAAGTTTTAAGGGACCATACTGAAGTTGAGATTGGAACTTATCGCCCTTTCAGAAGAATGACAGGTCGTCAAAGTTAGAAAAACACGGTTTTTATATTTTTCATTGCTATTTAAAAATAAATGCAAATGTTGTGCCGCGATTCGCGAAAGCAAACTGCAAAACCTCGAGCAATTTGAAAAACCACTCCATTCACTTATATAATTTTTAACACTTTTTAACCGCTATATTGTCCCCCAAAAGGTGTTATTGACTGTGTGTGAAAAGTGGTGTAAGTCACAAAACGCTGCGTTTCATATCTCGGTGAATATTGATCGTACTTATTTCAATTTTTTTGTTTTGGAAATATTTTTCAATGGAGATTAATTAATTCCTTAAAAATAAGTTAGGGGATTTGGGGCCCGTATAAAAAGTTAAATTTTGTATTTTTTGACTTATTTTTATTTTTAATTCAAACTTTCAATATCTTAACTCTGCATCTGATTTTGAACATTTTTGCAATATACATCTAGGACTAACGGTTGCGAAAATAAAGGTCTTGCAGGTTAAAACGGAACACCCTATATATATAGAGGGAGAGAGAGAGTAAGGAACTGTTGAGAGTTGACAGGATGAAAGTGTTAAACTATGTTTTATAGTTTAGTGAAAAAATTAAACTACCACAGTGTTGTGTAACGAAAGTTCAAACAGACCAAGAAAGCTGAACCATATTTGAAGTAGTGAGAAGCAAAGGGATGTACATTTCCTTTGCTTCTCACTTCAAGTGGACATTTTCAAGTTTTGATTTAAACTTAGTTACAGTTACAGTCTTAGGTAGGCTTTCCTTGAAATTTTTTTCGAAATCATGCTGTATAGCAGCACCTACCACGGCTACTATCTCTTGGCTAAGACAGAGGAGGGGTTCACCTACCATTTGTACTGGTTATCTCCAAATTTTAATTTTGGCACTTACATCCCTTTGCTTCTCACTGCCTCACTTATGATGAATAATTGCTGCATACCAAAGTTAAATTCAATTCTACGCAGCTGCACCAAATATTTGAAATAAATATAGCATTCCACGAGAAAAGGTGAAAATTCTCCAGCATCTTTAACAGCTTAAATGTAAAGCATTTATCTTATTTATAAAAAAAAATCTGAACGAGCATTTTGTTTCCACTTATAAATGACAACAAGAATTAAACTTCTTTAACCTTCGATTCAATTCCACATTACAAGTTAAGCTGCTCCTCCATTTATTACGCAAAATAATTATAATGTTTTAAGCTTTTATGTTTTTAACGGCGTTTATGGTACAAAAAAAAAAAAAAAAAAAACTACTAACTTCTCTTTTATTAATGCGGGTGGAGCCCTTCTATAATTATAGCAATTTAGTAAAAAGCAATCTGTATGTTTTATTTAGGAACGTGACAAAACTTTTTTCTCCAAGAAAAAAGTCATTAATAATTCTTTCGCTTTAAACTGTAAGAGGAAGCAACTCCAACAATATTAAAATTACTAAGCTTCATTTGCGAAGTTTTATGTAACATGTTTAAAAAATTAGGAATGGGAAAAAACAATTAAAATGGAAAACATCAGCATAATAGAAAGTCGCCCGTCAAGGTATGACGGGTGAAAATTGCTTCTATTCTTCTACATTTTAACGAAGCCATTGCCTGTTTGGTGATATTTTGATAGTTGAAATTTCAACCTCAACTCCAGTGGATTAACCCTCAACTCCAGTAGGTAGCATTAATTGTTGACCACTTTTTCGATTCTTCATTCCCCTAAAATGACAGTCTTACCAGTAAAACAGTTAAGTGACCAGATCCAGTTCAGCCTTGTCACAATAAAGCCTTTCCCTGCATGTCAAACATTACCAACACACATTATCAAATTATCATGCCGTGGCGCGAGTTTCATTGTTGAGGACATCAGGAGCGTTGCTCGATCATTCGCTATTACGAGTATATATGAGGACTAGCAGTACCCGCACGGCGATGCCCGTGCTAAGAATTTAAAGGAAGTCCGTTGATTTAGTAACATTGATTCGATAACATAGCGGAGAGTGCCTTTGGCGCTCTTTTTGGTTGACCTCTTACTACATGTTGAACTATAATGTAGACTTTCTTAATGTTTGTGATTGTCTTTTGTAATTTACGCTGTATGAGTAATTTTATTTTATCTTGTTTACTGTTCGTTATGTACGTGTGTGTTTTGTTAATAAATCTTTATCTTATCCTATCTTATCTATCTCCAGAAAACGATGAGTGATGGGAAAAAACAAGGGTCATATTCAGATTGAAGAAGGCAATTAAGGTAATAAGCTAGAATACATAGGTGGCTGGTGCACCAAAAAACGGAGACGGTCATAGGAAACGCGGAGGGGGGGGGGGGGGTTGTGATGGAAATTAGGCGGACGATAGCCCTTAAAGTTTTTTTTTTTTTGAAAAATTAGATTTTAACCCCATTATAGATTAAATATCTCAAAAATCGGGACAGTTGGCCACAGAAGCAGGGCTGCGGAGTCGGAAGGAAAATGGCCGACTCCGACCCCGACTCCTGGGTATTGAAACGCCCGACTCCAACTCCGACTCCTGATTTTTTTTACTGTACTTTTTGATTTCCCTCTCTCCCTTTAGGGGAAGGGGGAAAACCTCTAAACAGAGATTGAAATATTAATTCTTTTTATGAAAATTTCGCATTTTGTTTTTTATTGTAAACCCAAGACGCAACGTTTTAAAATCAATTAAAAATCAAATTTTCCAATAGTTACGAGTTTGAAAGTGACTTAAGACTTAACGAGTGACTAAAGACTTAAAAATCCCTTTAAAAAATTGAAAAGGATTAGCTGTAATTTGCCCCCCCCCCCCTTTTAATGTTTAACAAATAGATATTGATCAAGTCAAGTGCTTTCAATTTTCGAAAGCTCCAACTTTTCAAAGAGCTTTTTTTTTTCAGAGTCCAAGTTCTTGAGAGGGGGTGGTTTGGCCCGGGTGACACCCATCTGGTAGGTGATACCCAAAGTTAATTTCAGAGTTTATAAAAAATATAAATGCTTTAATTCTGAAAATGTTCCTGAATATATTTTAAATTATATTTCATCAATAAAATTTCAGCAAAAATAGGGCACATATACGTCAGGAGCTAATTTGTTAATGTTGCACAAAAAGCGGCGGTATGCAAATTTGTACGAATAGTTTTTACTATACCTATATTTCTTCTTCGCTAAATTTTTAATTTAAATTTTATTGGCTGCTTTAGAAAGATTAATACAAAGATTTTAAGATTTACTGCAATTATTGAGTGTTGTAATCAAGAAATTATTTACACTTATTTTGTTCCATACTTTTTAGTGAGAACCAAACTTATAGAAATAGTCTTAACAAAGAAAAATAAAACAGATTATTTTATCGGATTTTTGGATTCGTGCTTTCGCGCCAGACCTTATTTGAGTTTGCCGATCACCCTCAAAAGTTTCCACCTGAGCTACGGGTCTCGACTTACTAAATTGTTACGTTCTTTTTACTATTTTATAACTGAAATCGAAAAAAACACTATATTTCTATTTTTATTTGAAAGTGATTACTTGAAAATGTTAGTCAGCAAAACCGTTTGCTGACAGTTGCTAGTAGTTAATTAAAAAAGCAAGCAAACTGAGGGACGGCTACAGAAAGTTCGGTAAGCACTTAAGCTAGCTAATTGCCATAATGGCAGGTATTTTCTCATTAGTAGCTATTTATACATGTTTTGTTGCCTAACATTTCAATTGGTAGTCAGTTTTTAAAAAATGCAAGGAGAGTCAGTGAAAATGAAAGAAAAATAGAAGCCCGGAGTCGAAGTCGGCATGCTTTCTAACGGCTCCGACTCCTTTACCCCAAAATCAGTCCGACTCCGACTCCACAGCCCTGCACAGAAGATCCCTCCCCCCCCCCCGTCCTTCGAATTCCATTTTAATTTTCATGAAAATAATAACGTAAGAAAAATTTTGAAAACACACTTAAGTCAATTGAGGCAGTGAGAAGCAAAGGGATGTAATAGGGCATTTTCATGTTTTGAATAAAACGCGTTTGAAGATAACGTCCTAGGTAGGTTCTCATTGAAGTTTTTTTCTAAATCATGCTGTGTAACTGAACCTTCTAGGACTACTAATTCCATCTCTTGCTCGAAGACAGAGGAGAGGTTCTCCTACCATGTGTGCTGGCAATCTTCAAATTTTTAATTTTGCCACTTACATCCCTTTGCTTCTCACTGCCTCAATTCTTCTTTATTTAAACCCGTGAATTCATCAATATCCGCGGTTTTTGACCGATCGTTCATTTTGAATTTAGAAAAGTAGAGGGCAAGGTTACTTTGCTTTTGAAAGTGAGGGGGCATTCGCCCCCCTGTTCGAGCAGCCTCTGCTAGAATAGTATCAGAAGCCATTTTCATACCCCGCAGTTTCGTTATTCTTTCAATAAGTATCTTTTAAAATTCTTTTTCTGCCTTATTCTAAAACCGTTTCGTTGTGGTATTCGGCATTCAAATTCCTCATACAAACAAGTCTTAACAAGTCAACAGACTTATTTCAGTTTGGCAATGTGACAATTTGCAATTTATAATAAACTCACAATTCCATTACGTTCATTAAAAATTTAACCGTACTAAGACCTGAAATGCCGGACTGCATTCAATCCCACACCTATGCCGCGTGAAGAATTTCAAAATCGACTCTCAAAAATCGATTCGCTAATTGCTCTGAGCACGCCATTAATCCTGTAATTCAAGAGAAATCGGAAAAAGTTCTAGGAACTATCGAGTGGGAGGAGGAACTTCCAGTTAATGTTGCGAGGGAGGGGGGGGGGGGAATAACACTGAAAAGGCTTTTTTTTTTATTGCCACGTGTTTGCGCCCAATGGAAATTCGGTTACATAGCTAGCGAAAGTAAATGTGAATATTTAAAATATACTTCCAAAATAGCAGAAAAAATGTATTTAAGTAAGACGGGGGGGGGGGGGGGGTGAGTATTTTCCCACTTTAAGAAGTTCTAACTGAATGTAGATTTTATATCGCCCTGCAAAGAGGTTGTCAGTTAAAAAAAATAATAAGTTCACAAGACTGAGAAAAACTTCTCTGAACTTCTGTTCTGTAACAAGCCAACATCAGTCATCATTTCCAATATATTGCATCTAAACTTATATTTTAATTGATTCTATAATTAATATTGATTCGTTTTAGATTAGTTTAACTGCAGTTTCTCTCATTCCCTGCTTCAGGATTAAACGCGAAAGTTTACGATTCTTAAAATAAAAAAACTTTAGCTCCTTCATCAAACGAGTCCGGTTTCTATGCAAGTTAGGGTAGTGCCCGTTTTCCAAAACGAACTATAACTGGAGAGCCCAACAATCATATCAGATTGATGCTACTCCCTAGAAAATATTCTAATTTGCTAGGTTTTTGAGCATTAGTCGTGCTTCGGTCTAGCATGCAGAAAATATAATCCGTTTTCTATCAAGTTGAGTAAATTTTGTGCTGAATGTTTTGAAGCTTATTGTGAATAAATAATAATTAAGAAAGGACAAATATATAAAAATTAGCAGAATTTTATCCGTTTTTGAGAATTGCAGTTGTATGAACTGAAATGTTATTAAAAATTTATGCGCCGTTAAAAATAAATCCAAACTTGGCGACCGCGTTGAACGTCGAAGCACATTTACGCACGTTCTTACTGTGTCTTCAGCCTTGGTTTCCTTGGAGCGAACACGCCGATCGCCGGCGTCGCTCCTCGCCGAGGGAAAAACTTGATTCATCTGCGCATGCGCGCCTGAGCTAAATCGACGTCGTGGATGGCCACGCCGGAATCCACTTGACTTTAGCCTTGGTTTCCTAGGAGCGAATCGCCGATCTTCGACGTCGCTCATCGCCGTAAAGCTCTGGTTTCCTAGAAGCGAAATCACCGAACTTTGACGTCGCTGCTCGGCGTGACGCTGAAATCAAAGTCAAGTGATTCCGGCGTGCCACTCACAACGTCGGTTTTGTTCTGGCGCGCATGCGCAGAAGAATCAAGTTTTCCTCTCGGCGAGAAGCGACGCCGAAGGTCGGCGATTTCCTCCTAGGAAACCAATGCTTAACGCTGAAATCAAAGTCAAGTGGATTCCGGCGTGGCCATTCACGACACCGAATTAGCCCGGGCGCGCATGAACAGAAGAATCAAGTTTTCGCCTCGGCGAGGAGCGACGCCGACGCTAAGCGTGTTCGCTCCTAGGAAACTAATGCTTTAAGCTTTGGATTTCTAGAAGCGAAATCAGCGAGCTATGGCGTCGCTACTCGGCGTGACGCTGAAATCCAAGTCAAGTGATTCCGGCGTGCCACTCACGACGTCGATTTCGCCCTGGCGCGCATGCGCAGAAGAATCAAGTTTTCCTCTCGGCGATAATTGACGCCGAAGGTCGGCGATTCGTTCCTAGGAAACCATTGCTTTAGATTTCAGAGTCACGGCGAGGAGCGACCACGAAGATCGGCGATTCGCTTCTTTAAAAAAAATAAGCTGAGCAACTACTGAATATACCAATTTTGACTCCATTAACTGCTTTATAGAACCGTAATGTCTAAAATTTCTCAAAGTAAAGCATAACAATTAGAAAATTCATTGAAAAAAATCCTTGTAAACGTGCTCCGGTCTACCCTATGTACATACGCAATTGCATACTTTAGCTTCTTTTGACGGTAATGCATATAACCGCATAAAAACGTCAAATTTATTAACTGTACATCACTGCGTTTCTCAATCATTTTTATATTTTTTTCATAAAAGAAAGATTACAAAAAAATATTTTGTTGTTCAAAGAACAAAAAATTGGCGCCCTATGGGCCTGTTCTTTCTTTTTTTTAAACATATTATTAACAATGCAGATACATGTTTTTGTGCATATTTTGTCCAAAATTTAAAATGTGTCGTTAAAAATTTTTTAAATGCAAGAATAGAAAAGCCATTCGTGGTTTTTATTCAGATATGGAAACTTATTTGTGAGAATTTAAATTTAAAAAAAAAAGCAGAAAATTAATTTGAATTCTGAAATTTTGAATTCAAATTATGTTTTTCGCAATCACGAACTGCGACAGGACCGTACTCATTGGAGTTATTGTTTCTAGAAACGGCTCCCCCCCCCCCAAGCCTGCCTCTCCTCCTGGGCGGTTAAGTGTGCATGGTTATGTGTGTGTAGGCTTGTGTGTATGCGTAGACCTGTGTGTATGTACGTAGGCGTGCGTGAGTGTATGTGTGTGAAGTCTTGTGTGTGAGCGTGAGTGTGTGTAGGACATGGAGTCTCCGACCAGGAGAAGCAGATAGCTCGGAACCGGAGCAGCCGCGCCTGCAGAGGACGATGGGCGGTGGTGCTGCTGGTCCAAGCTGAAAAAGGAACTGGACGCCACAGACGGTCAAGTCAGGACAATAAGCAATCGTGATTGCTCAAAAAAAACGTCATTTTTAGGAATTTTTAGTGCATATTTTGAAGATTTTACTAAACACACATATTCCGGATTATTTATCAATAAATTTTAAATTATTTTAATTCTTCTTTATTTATCTCTGAAAGAGCGCAAAAATATTTTTTGCAGTTAAATTTAATCATCCCTCACTTGGAAACCTATTTTCATTTCTCGACTTAGACCTTAATCGTCGTTAATTACCATGCTCTAAAATCAAAAACTACAGTAGACACTCGTTATTCGCGGAGGTTACGTTCTAAGGAAATGCCGTGAAATCAAAAATTAACTAGCCGCCTTCGATGGGTCAGAGTACACCACCTTCGGGGATTTACCTCGGGAGCTTTGTCCCCTTTTTGTCGCCCGGCTCGACCTGACCACCTGCGGTGGGTTGGTGTACCACTTTTCGGAGGGGTTCGCCACCTTTTAGCAGCAGCTTGCTGAGCAGCATCTACCTCGCTCGACCCATCTGCAGCACCACATTTCCTGGAAGTACCGCAGGGGTACTTTTGGGGCTTCCACCCGTATTTGCCCACTGAGATAGCTTTAGCCAGTGAAAGAATTTAAGTTGCCACTTTTGAAACTTAAATTACATTCCTTTAAAATAAAAGAAGAAAAAATCTTCGCATTTAAAACGAGCTTTACTTAATCCCTTCCCGTTCGCTCCCGTGCTGGGGTGTGCAGTATTAACGCGACGAAACTATTAAAACCAATTCATTTATTTTGCCCGGAATACATTTTATTTTTCTCTTTACACACTAAATGACAGCACCAGTCCATTTTTAAATGTAATTGCAGATTTTAAATGTATTTGCAGAGACGAAGAAAGGAAATTTGATAATAACTTACCAGATTGTGACGTTGGCCTCTGTATCTCAAGCTTTGAAATTTACCACACAAGAAAAATTTACTCTTTTTTACTTATATTACACAAAAGATTAATAAATTCTTTTTTAATGTTTAAAAGACGTATTTCTTAAATTTTCACTGCTTGTTTGTTAACTTTTCATAAAATTTTAAATTTTTTAAAAATTTCAATCCAAAAAATATTGAAAATGAAAAATTGAGTGCACATGTTGTCATACACTTATTTTTATATCATTTTCTTAAATAAAAAAAAATACTCTTTTATGACCGTTTTCTTGAAAAGTATCCGATTGTTAGGGGGTTAAGCAAGCCATTTGAATTATTATTTTTCTTTGCGCATCGAAAAACGCACTTCATCACACGCCACTCGAAAAACATTGTTCACTTTCTACATACATAACCTTCAATATGGGGAAAATGCGAATAGCTTGACGGGAAAATCAGCTAACGGGGCTTCCGAAAGGAAGTTCCAGAGTCGAAAATTTATGTCTTTAATTAACATATCCGCCAATTAACGTTGCATACTTATAGCAACTAGTTAAACATGTAGCCAGGAAATTTACGAATCTATCGATTACTGGTTCGATGCTCAGTTTTCTGTCGTTAACCAGGAGTAGCGATGACATAGATAGTCACAAACATTTATTAATATTAGATATTAGTGTTAAAATAGAGGTTAGGTTCTGCAAATAATACTTCATTATAGTGATAGATAAATATACAAGTAAGTTTAATGTATAGTTATTCTAAAACATGTATACAACGTGTATAAATAAAACATGAATTAACTTGATGTTTATAAAAAAGACGGGCATTAACGCTTCCATGATCACTCGCGTCATTTCCATGACGGATCTTCCTTCACTAACAAATCGGAATGATCATCTGCCATTGCCAAGGAATGACTCTTAAATTTTCAGTAAGAAAGCATATGATTGTGAGTCATCAATGTCAGTATACTCGTTGGTTTCGTTCTCCTTTGTCACTTCTACGAACTCTTCCAGTGAGCTCTAAATTGTGTGAGTTTAATAACTTTACTTCTGGAAAGAGCTCTGGAACCAATCGCAAAAAGTGTACACAGTGGTCCAGGCTCGCCAAAATGCAGTTTATTACGTTTTATCTACAATCTTGTTGAGATACAAGTTGAGATTTTGAAAGAATGGAAAATTTTACCCGTTTGCAATGCCTCATACCTCGTCCGCGTAAAATAAAATAAAGGTGTCAATTCTTCAACGGTGAAGTGTATAATCAGAGCCGTGTAAGAGGGTCTACTGTATTAGGATTTATTTGAAGCTTTGACATTTTAAATTGCAATAAATACTTGAGAGCTGCCACTGCTGAAAATGTCCAAGTTTGACACAAAATTGCAACCTTCTTAATAACAAACGGAGATTTCGCGAATCAAGTTAGACATTTTATTCCTCCGTAGAGCTTTTACGTAAGACTTAACTCATCAACAATGGGCTCGTGGCCAAACTGGATTTTTGGTACGTACAACAAAACACTATTTTAAGAATAATCAACCAGATTTTAAAAACAGCATTGTGATAAAACATCAAAGAGTGTTTTTGGATAGAAAAATATTAATTAAGCAGTTTTTTCAACCTAAATTTCTGCATCAGGAAGTTTCTTTTGCTTCTTCAAGAATCTTTCTCAGTCAATGACCCAGTTTTCTACTTTGTGATTCATTTATTGGTTTTCTCTGTGGGTTCTTTCTGAGCACCGTATTAAAAGCAAGAAAAATATTTTTCAAGTATTAGTTTCGGCATTTAATGGGTCACAGCCTCACAGCACATTTAACAAAGCGAAGTATCGAATTTTTAGTAACGTTTATAGTTTTAGATATTTTTGTGAATTATCGAAAAATTTTTGCTAGCAGATAAATCAGCGTGCATTAGGTCAAACACCAAAATAACAAAATTATATTAATCGTAAAAGATTTCGTTTCACGACTATTTTTCACGAATTATGTTTCTTGCTTCAAAAAAAAAAAAGATGAGAGAGAGAGTTTTGAACAACTTAAAACCTTATCTGGATTAAGTATCTCCAGCAGCTAACATATTAATATTTGAATGTGCAGACAGAGTGGTGTAGTGGTTAAGACGCTGGCCTTTCACACCCAAAGGAGCAGGACCAAACCAGGCTCCTGCAGGTGGATTTTCAAGATGAAGGAAAGTGTCCATGTCGTATGATTATGCGGCATGTAAAACATCCCTCGAGTACTCATTTAGCATGGAGTATCTCTTCACAAAATTCCTAGTGCAGTTTCGCATCAAATGAGGCCCAGGTGCCTCCATCTAGTGGGGAAACTGGTCATCTAAATTCTCTTGGCAATGCCATCCCAACGATAGTGGTGCAACGTGAAAGAGTGGATGCTATGTTGGGAGATGCCTGCAAAAGGCAATGCTTCTACAGCAGCCCCATTAGAAAGAAAAAAAAAATATTTGAATGCTGGGTCAAAAATTTAGAATAATAAGTCGCCGATCAAATGGACCAGTAACTAAAAAACTTCACCGGTTCTTACATACTTTGAGTAGTCCATACGCATCACTTAGTTTTCAATAATGAAATTTTAAGAAAAAAAAAATATGGAAAACAAAATTAACATGACAAATGGAGTCGGAAATTTGGTGAATAGAGTTGAAAACTTTCAACAGATTCAAAAAAAATTTGCTTAAAACCTTTTGAAAGGAAACAGGAATAAAACTTGACCGACTCCATAGCCTACTAAAATTTATATTCTGCTGGTCTGTGGTTGTTGAACAGTGGGTACCAACTAGCCAACCAGTTATTTCTAAACCCTGTTTGAATGTACTGAACTTATTTTATGTTGAGCAACTTTCATAAATTTTGGCACTGTTCAAGACTTTGGAATAACTAATATAAACCTAAACGAGAGCAGGGCACCCTTAACCAGGGGCAGCTTTACTTATGTTTTTTTTCTTTTCAATTAAAATGTTAAGACTGTTAGTAGGCATTTAGCAATATTTTCATGTTATTGAAGTTTCATGAGTGCAAATAAAAAGAGAACAAACACTGCTAATCAAATTTTATTTTTCCATAACACCATCATTCTTTATTTTAAACCCAGATAATATGATGCTAGGCGCCATTTGTTAAGTCGCAGAATTAAAAAATTTTTTAAAAAGGCAAGTACCTTTCTCATGAAAAAACATACTGGCATGGCATAGGCACACAAGAAAATTTGCAAATTAATGTTTCATTTTTATAACTTTATTGTAAAATATTTACCTATATATAAAATTAATATGTCCATATTAATGGAAAATTACACTAATGAGAGTGATCAAATTGAAGCAGCAAGAATGTCTATGTATGCTAACACTTGAAATTATTTCCATTAGAACAAATATATATTTGACAATTGGCCATATATAAACTATTAAATAAAAAAGCACATAACCAGTATGTATAATCAAATGCAGTACAATCAGAAGTATTAAAAACCTTAAGCCCTAACTAGAAATATATAAAGTATGCATTTTTTCCCCTTGGATAACACTAATTAACATTGTATGAATCAGAAATAATATTCAATTTAAAATAAAGATGTATCTTAAAACCAAAGTTAATTAAATTATAAAGAAATTTTCAGCACTAAAATCCTAAAAACCTTTGGCTTTTTTTAGGCAAAAACTTTAACAGCAATACTATTACATTCAAAAACAAATTTCAGAAAAATCAGTTAAAAATTAAAAAGAACATCAGTTTGAAACCAAAAATTCAAGTGCGCCTGAAAAAAAAAGGGGAGATGTCAAAGCATAAGTTTTCATGTATATTTATTTTATAAATATAACATTTAAATAATTATACTTCTAAGAACTACAAAAAAAAAAAAAACTTTTAAAAAAAACCCAAAAGAAATATATTGAGCCAGAAATCAAAAAGCGAACTTAAATGCACCAACTTAGGCTGAATGGCAGAGGAACTCAGGAGAGAAAAAAAAAGAAGATCTACTTCTTACCCTAATGTTTCAAGTTTTATTGTAATTTGTATAAATAGCTCCTTTTAAAAACAGGATAAGTTTAAAAAATACACACTTTAAGAGACTTCAAGGATGATTTAACACCACCTCTGAAATCCTTACATTACATATGCCCAGATACTGAGAAGCCCAGTCAAACTTTCTTTTACTATAAAAAGTAATGACACAATCTTAAATAAGGGGTGAAAGTCAGCAAGATACCAAAAGGAGGCAATTTTCAAAATAAAAAGGGGGGCGTGTTCCAAACTTAATTTTTATGTAAATAAAAGGATTGAATACAGAGCTTCATACATAAAAATTTAAAAAAAATTCTACAAAATTTTTTCCAAAATAGAAAATATAAATTACCACATTGAAAAACAACAATAATTGATTAAGAAATAAAATTATAGCAAAATTTTAATCAAGAATAATTAATTTTTTATCATGATTAAAATCGCACAAACTAAAAAAAAAAGAGTTCATTCAAGTATTGTATTTTTTTCATATTTAACTCTATCATATTATTTTTTAACTTTTTATCTTGTTCCCTATCACCTTGTCCGAAATCCGTCATAAGATTAAATCCTTCACCCCTGAACCTACTTGTGCCATCACTTCTGCGACACAAATAATGGTATCAATTCACATCAAATGGCACACTCATATTGCAATGAGAATACATCAAAATCAGTCAGGAAGATAACATTTTAATAAATGCTTGGACATACTCAATGTAAGCATTGAAGGTTTGATGTTAAAACCAGACAAAATCTCTTAAAGTGCATTTCTTAAAACTTAATCTGCATTATGACTGAATATCGGCAATCAATTAGCTTCAAATTTTTTAAAGATAATTTCTAAGCACTGTACACCAATAATTTATATCAATACTTTTTTTAATTTGATATATTACCCTATACACATAATATACATTAATTTAAACCCAAGCTTTCTGAGCAATAAACAGATATTTTGGAAATATCAGACATTACAGAGTACTTGACACAAGTACCTACGAGAACAGTCGGCATGCTGCATTTTATAACAAAATTAGAAAGCAAATTTACACAATAGGAATTTAAATATAGTTTTTTTTACATCCTAGATATTCTATATTTCTTTAAACTTTCATGTACATAAAAAATGTCACATGGAGAATGCATCTTAACAGAAATGAAAAATAGGCACTTGCCTAGCCATCAGTGCGTTTGCCATGCCCTCTTTAAAAAATCTGTTAACAGATCTTGATTGCACTTTTTGATAAAGCGTTGCATCACTTTCCCCAAAGTGGAACCTTTTTTTTCAACAGATGATTTTTAATAAGGGGATTGGTGTGTGTATATATATATGTATATATATAATCTTTTGCTTTCAAATATTTTTAAATCCATTTTTGAATATGATCTATTGTGGATGATAGTAAAACGTCGTTTTGGCCACCGGACTGAGCTCCGAGCCAGATTTGGTCAGTTCATGCGAGCAACAAGAAATTATAACAAAACAAATCTTGATTGCAATGGACGGTCAGTTCCCCCATTCAATCTTTCAACCGTGAGACCGCCGATAATTTATTTCAGTTTTAATTTTTAAGAAGTTTTTTTTTTAAATAGTTTGGGAGTTAGCTAGGTCCACACTGAAGTCCGCGCATCACTGGTATTCTAATAGGAGAGTTTTCACTTTGTTTTTTGTATTTTTATTCGAGAGGTGATTTAAAGAAATATTTCTCTTGTCGTCCAATGTCGTCGAAGGAACTCTGCTCCCTCGAGCACTTGAAGAAGATTGGAAAAATTGCAACCCATAAGTCTTCAGAAATTAAAAATTCTTTCTGCAGTTGTTCCACTTGATTTTTCTTCCACAACTGGGGAGTGCCATAGAATTATAAGCTTTCTAAGAAGGGCAGGCGAATTAGGTAGCCGAAGGTGATGATACAGAGAAGCAAGGAGCTACTGAAGTTTGAGGAACTAGTATGAATAAGTCACAGCGAATGACGATTAACTATCTGGCTTGGTAAAGAGGCTCAATTCTTTTAGTCACAAGAAAAGTTTAGCAGAGGAACAATGGACGCAGGCCACAGACACTAGACAGTGCTGAATACTAATTTTCTTCCGCTGAGGGTCTTGACTGAAAAAGAAAATTATATTTGTTATAGCAGACCAATTTTCCAATAAAAATACATCTAATATGCTAATGAAAACAGTATTAAACACTAACAAGATATAAAAACTTATTAATAATGGTGGAATCAGTAATCAGACATGCATACCTCTACCTACTGCCATATATTGCATAAATACCACAGGGTTCATACTGAACTTTGAAAATTAAAAGTAAGGAGTTTTTAAGGAGTTTTGCAGGAGTTCATTTTACTTTTTAAGAACTAATGTCTCGATTAAAGGTGCATGTTTTAAAACGCATTTCAGAAATATTATGCTCAACTCTTTTATTATTTATTTTGCTTTCATACAATACATTGAATGCACAAAACAAACTAAATCTATAGTAAAATATGCATTTACTGCTTCTTAGACCTGAGACAACTTGGAATCAAATTCAAATTTGGGGGGGGGGGGGGTGTTAACCATTGAAATATATATTTTTTGAAATTGAATAAAAAATAAGTAAAATTGATTGGTAATTAGTATTTTCTCAAAAACAAAACACGTACTAGCAATTGCCTAACAAAAAAAAAAAAAAAAAAAAAAAGACTTCAAAACACAAATTAAAAGAACTACAATAAGCCGACTGAAAGTTGTAGTAGAGGCCAAAATAACTTCTAACTATCAAAATAACTGAAATATTTACAGGATACAAAATGACAAACTTCAAACACAACAACACTTTTCGGCAAAGTTTGTGTTTGATTTTGGGCATATTTTAAAAAACATCATATGAGATTGAGATACAGAAAATTCAATTTAAATATTAAGGATCCTTTTGTAAAATTGTGCAAATTATATTAAGTTTCAAAGTGGATCAAAACTTCGTAGACCATTTCAAAACTTTTGTGACTATAAGCTGATAAACATAGAAATTGCAAAATTTTAAGAATTTTTCCTCTAAAAATTATGAAAATTATAATTCTAGGAAATAGTGGTACTACTGTTTAGCTATTAAGTTGCTCTTTCATCTATTGCATAAAATGTTAATTTATAAATGTTAATTAATATCCGCTAATTTTTAAAATAAATAAAAAACTGATTTAAAAGTATAAAGTTTAATTTTTTTAATAAAAAAATACAAACCCTGCCAACTACATATATTACATAGGAATTGAAACCCTTGAAATGTTGGGGAAAAAATTAATTTCAGTCAGTGATTCCGTACTTAGCTTTTTGACATTTGTCACTCTTAAAGGGCATGAATTTTGTTAAAAACTTTATTTTAATAAAAATATAACTTAATTTCTTTACCTCTTCACAAGGCATAACAAGTGTCATAATTGAAAAAACTGTATTCCTATGACGGATGCACAGAGATTGCGATTTTTAAAGTGAATGTGTTAAAAGTAAAAAGAACGGCACATAAAAGAATTTATTTAGGTAAATTATTTTAGAGCTCTATAATTAACGTATTATTAATAACAATCGACATGATTGAAGCAAAAGTCAAATTAAACCAGCGATTTAGATTTTAACTTTTTCACTCTCATAAAGGTCACAGAATCTCGTTTAACAAGTTAAGCTTTGATTCTTACAGGAATTTGAAAAAAAAAATCATTTATTTGGCCACTAAAAAAGCATAATAAGCATCAAAAATCAGACCAATACAATTCTCATATCGGATGCAAAGAGATTGCTTTAATCAAAATGAAAGGTTTAAGAGTTTAAAAATGGCAAATAAAAGAATTTATTAAAGCAAAAAATTTTTAGAATGGTACTAGAAAAGCCTACAAGATATATATTACTAATAATTATTGACATAATCATCAGAAATTTAGAGCAAGGAAAAAAAAAAATTCGGTTGTGGGGAAGAAAATAGTCTAACGAAAAAATTCGGATTTCTGGTATTAACAGACAAAAAATACTGGAATTTTGGTAAAATTCGGTATAAAGTATTCACTCGTATTGAATTGGCGGTAGAAGAATGTCTTCGAGGCCATGTAGAAAAAGAAATAAGAAGTTTGTAAGGAAATAATAGCAAAATTCAGGAGTTTTAAGGGCCCTTATTTTCATTTCTTAAAAAGCAGTAGTTTATAAGGAGTGTACAAACCCTGTACAAGTAAACGGAAATAAATTTGTCAGGAAAATACTGCAGATAACTATCTGTTTCAAAGCAACAGGGAAGCCCCTTTATCAGTGCTTAACGCAAAAGAAAGTCTTGAGTGAGCAGACAAACCAGAAAGATATCAGTAAATAAAGCAAAGTAGATCAATTAGAAGTTGGCTTGTGGGACCACAATTTTTTGGGAAAGAAAAAAGTCACACAGCAGGATACAATCAAAGAGAACAAAGGGAATCAATCAAGGAACCATGGGTGCCACTTTTCTGTACTGAAGATTGAACTCAGTCTTTAAAGACTCTTGACAAAATTTTGGTCAACCAGAATGGATCCTTTATAAAATTTTGATTGACCAAATTCGACCTTTCACAAGCTCGTTTATAAATAAAGCAGTAGGCAAATTGAAAAGGTAATCTGGAAATCAATACATTACTTTTGGTTTACATTTTGAAATTTCACACACACACACAAAAAAATTATCAAATTTCTTAAAAATACACAAAAATACGATTGAAAAATCCTGGACAGACCCCTGGAAGGAAAGAACAGGGAAAACAATTATAAAAATAATTTTGCACCAATTGAAAAAAAAAAAAAGTAGAAATTTGGAAAAATCATTCACTTAAGAATGAACTTTTTTCCTAAGATAAGCTCCCCAAAGATAAGATTTTTGGGAAGATTAATATTGTGCCTGTAGTACATAAATGACAGAAATGAATATAGTAAACAGAAAAAAAAAACAGTTCATTCATTAAATATGGATTTTAAATAGCAAATCCCAATTTGGTCTGAAGCAAAATGAAATTAATATTTTAATATCTTATGAATGCAATTGACTTTAGTTTTATAGCTAACAAGTGAGCTTAAATTATCTTTTTTGGCATTTACTAAATTCTAGAGATTTTATCTTAACTAAAATTGCAGAATAAAGCACACTTAGTGTCTTATCTATGAAAGTAAAATAATAAAAAAATATTGAAGAACAATGACATTTTTTTGCCTTTCAAGTTCATACATAAATTGATTACGGCTAAAGGGTTTACTCATTTATAACCTTAAAATAGTACATCAGATGCATTACCACGCTTTTTTTGGAAAACTTCTATAATAAAGTAACGAAGTAGTCATTAACTATAATACTTATTTTTTTATTAATCAACAATTATCTGATGGTGGAAAATTAATACACACTTTAATAATTTAAGTTAGATTGTATTACATACTTTGAAGCTCAGAATAAAACTAAATTGCCCAATAAAGGAGAGTTTACACCTCATTTTTTGCATTCACATTCCAGTTCTAATTCATTAGTAAGAACTAAGTACCTTGTTTCAACATCAAAGCTTCCGCCGTTTTAAGTCTTTCGAAAGTTCTCTTATTTTCTGCCTGTGTCATTTTTGTTACCCTTTTCCCTATAATGGGTTCAACTTTCCCAGACAAACCGAAATGTAGGCAGGAGGAGAACTAACAATGTCCATCAAAGGTAAGTTTGGAAGAACCAGATCAATTGGACTATTTAATTTCCAGAATCGGAATAATTTGACTAGTAATTAAGCAATGTCCTTAAAAGAACAAGAGCGCTAGTTCTGAGAAATCTATCAAAAAAGGGGGGGGGGGGGGTACAGGACATGAGCTTTAAGGGAGACAGCTGGATTTTGTGGGGAAAGTTTTGATGATGTTACTGCCCAAGCTGGGGGCAATCTTGCTCTTCAAAGGGAGAAAAACATGAGAGGGACAGTGGGGGGGGGGGGGGGGGGGGGCAATGAATTTTCACAAAAAAAAAAATAAATAAATAAATAAATAAAAAAAAAAAATAAAGCCATTGAATATCGAAATTAAAAACATTTATGAAACAGACTGTTAAAAAATTCTGATAGGGAATCTCAAGTTTAAAAAAAAAAAAATTTTTTAAATCAAAGTTAAGGAACTTCCGCCTTGCTCCTCTCTTGGTCTTTTCAAAATTATTTTATTCATCCTCAAAATTCTAAAATTTCCTTTTTTTTCCTAAATTTTAAACAGTTGTACTTCTAATTCTCCCTAATAACAAATTTTACAAAAATAATTTCAGAAAAGAGGTTTTTCTGTTTTTGAAAAGTATGCCAATAATCTTGGTCAGGAATTTCCCCTTCAAACATCAGTTCATTTTGGAAAAGAAAAAAAAAATGCAAAAACTGCTTTTAATTATTTATTATAAGAGTAATTGAATAAAATTGCTTCATTATTTACATTTTACTTCAATTTAAAATAAATCTTATATATTTTCAACAATACCTATGTTTACTAACATCAACTAATGATTTTTAGGGATATAGATGATAGGAGTCAGCAGGGTGGGGGAGGGGGGTGATGGGCCCAAAAAGATTGGGAACCTCAGTTCTCAATCAGGTATTCCCAAACTTTTTGAGATTCATAGCATCCTTTCAAGTACTTGAATTTTCTCTCAGCATCCTAGCACCTCTATTACATATATATCAGGGTTCGTTGATTTAAATCAGCTTCATTTGAATCATGATAAATCAAGTTTTTTTTTTTTTAAGTCATTGACTTAAATCAATTGATTTGGAACAAGTGATTTTTTGACAAAATCAGTAAATAAAATTAGTTTATTTTATTTTATTTTATTTTTATAAATAAATTTTGTATTTTTAGAATGTGTTGCTCTAGATTTAAATATACAGTAAAACCTGTAAAGTTGACCACCTGCCTATGTTGACCGCTTTTGTCGGGAACGGAATTGGACCTATCTTATATAATGAAGGAAAACCTCTGTAACTTGACCACCTGTCTATCTTGACCACTTATGTACACCAAATTTGATTCGGAGTATTGTAAAAAACACTTTGTAAGTTGACCACTTTTTTTTTTTAACTTAATCAAGCAAATTATTTTCTTTTATTATTATTATTATTATTTTTTATTGCTTTCCAAGAATAATTTTGATGCTTTAGACCAGCATTTTCCCACTAAATAAAACAGCAGCATAAAGCTTATGCTGCTCTTTATTCTCCGAACTTGTTTTTCTTTTGTTGTTCTATTTGAGATTGCTTTTTGTACTCTCTGTCCAATGAAAATAGAAAACTGGTGTCAGTAGAAAAAGTACAAAGTCTTTTCTTCCAGTGGCAATATTTTCAGGCAACACTGGAATTGTGCTAAAGAGAAAAGTTTCTGGTGCAAGGGATTAAGAGATAGGATATTTTCATTTTCAACTGCCTATATGAACTAGGAGAGTCCAGCTTGTTGCTCTTTGTGTAAAAGTTTTACATAAAACGGTTTTAAAAAGAAAGTTAGTTGAACTTGAGATTGCTAAAAGTATGAAATATCTAAAACTACAGTGTCTAATTTAGTAAAAAAAGAGGAAAAAAAGCAAAAATATTTGAATAACATTTTTAATTATTGTTTCAAAGTAATGTTAAACAATGAAAGTGAGTTGAATAGAAAGAGTAAGTGTAAATTTGTCAAAAAATGAATACATTAGAGACGTACCGAGTACTCGGTAACTACTCGGTATTCGGCCTACTCGGCCAACATGCCGAGTACTCGGTACTCGGCCAAATTTTGATCAGATACTCGGCCAATACCGAGTAGTTGCAAAAAATTGAATGTATTAAAATTTACAAAAAAGCTCAAGCATATATAATTTTCTTCAACCATTTACAATTCAAATTTAAATTTTGAGAATAATGAAGTTTGAAATACTTCAATGGAGTAAATCTTGGCTCGAATGTCTCGAAAGTTAATAAAACTTTTTTGTTAAAAATTGTGCAAATATGGAATTTTTGCTACAAACTAAAATTAGTTATAAGATATATAAAAATACCTTAGCTTTAAAAATAAAAGGAAATAAAACAACGTTAGAAGCACAGTGCAGGATCACTGCAGACACGTGTTTTGGCGTTACGAGGAATTTTTTTTTCAATGCACAAAATGTGAGCTCGTTGATTTAAAGGCAACCAGCAAAAGTCGAATTTTTTATCGTATGCCTTTACATTCTTTAGTTCACATGTTATGCACTGAAAAGACGATCCCTGTAACACAGAAAAACGTGTCTGCAGTGTTCCTGCACATTTGTTTTTTTGCTTTTAAAAATTATTTATGTTTAGCGAACTAGACCTATAATGAATAAATTTGTATAATTTGTTTTAATTCCAACTTGATAAGTCATACTTTTTATTTATTCATTTTTAGTTTAAAAAATATTATTTTTGCAAAATTTTGTAGTTAAATTTCAGCAGGAATTTAGTTTAAATACTATTATATGGACAAGGAGGTCTATACTACTATTTCAATAAGTTCAAAATTCATCAGTGTGTGTCGGTGGTCCTTCTTTCAACATAATTAGTACTGGGAAACTCGGCCGAGTAGTGAAAGGCCGAGTTACTCGGTAACTCGGTACTCGGCCGAGTAGTAAAAGGCCGAGTACTCGGTACTCGGCCAAAGTGCTACTCGGTACGTCTCTAGAATACATGATGCAAGAAATGACAAAAAAAAAAAATCAGTACCACCCTTTACAAGTTGACCACCAAAGTACTGCACCGCAAGTGGTCAACTTACACAGGTTTCACTGTACTGCATCATACAATCTTAACTTCAACAGGCAAAACTACATTGATTCTTCTGTGTATGAAACAATACTTTCACTCCAAAATTACAGTTCAATTCAGTACAGAACCAAATAAAAATTAACAGTTTTTCTTCTACACCATCACCAATATAATTAAGAAAAATAATTGCTCAAAATATTCTTTTATACTAAAACATACATGATGATGGACACCTTATAGCAAAGCATAAAACAAAAAATCTTCTCTCTTATCGAAGTGTTATAACATATTTATAAATCTTTGAAATGTTAATAGAATAGAAAGAGAACTTATCTTATTTTTAAAAGTAAGCTGAATGGATTGATCTGCTGTATGAGTTACATTATGTTTATAAATGTAAAGTAATTAATAACTACAAATTTTTGAAGATTAAAAAAAAAAATTTTAAAACCGATTTAAATCAAAAAAAAAATCACGAACCCTGGTATATATTCACATTATGGACATTGCGTTGACAACCCTGGCTGCTGCAGCATACTTTGGGCACCCATGCTATATATGAAAGTAGAGACGTACCGAGTACTTGGCCTACTCTGCCAATTTGCCGAGTCCTCGGTACATGGCCAAATTTTGATCAAGTACTCGGCCAATACAGAGTAGTTGTAAAAAATTGAATACTGTTCAAAGCAGATTTTACAATTAATAAAAAAGTATAAGCATATAATATACTGCAATCATTTACAATTCAAATTCAAATTTTGAGAATAATGAAGTTTGTTATGCTTCAATGGAGTGAAACTTATATTTTAATGCCCCAAAGTTAATGAAACTTATTTATTAAAAATGGAGCAAAAAAGGTATGTTCAGAAAATATGGAATTTTTATATTATCAAATGGATTTTTGCTACAAACAAAATTATTTATATGAAGCATAAAAACACCTTTTCTTAAAAAATAAAACAACGTTAAAAGCACAAATGTGCAGGAACACTGCAGAAATTACAAGGAATTTTTGCAATACAAGGAATGCTTTTTTCAATGCACAAGATGAGCATTTGGATTTAAAGACATCCGACAAAAGTCGGATTATTTTACATTCATTAGCTCACATTTTATAGACTGAAAAAGATGTTCCTTGTAATGTAGAAACACTTGTCTGCAGTGCTCCTGCACATTTGTGCCTTTAACATTGTTTCATTTGCTTTTTAAAAATTATTTATGTTTGGAGGACTAGAACCCTAGATTGATATAATTTGTTTTAATTCCAACTTGATTGATCCTACCTTTTATGTATTTTTTTTTATTTTTAATGAAAAAAATGGCTTATTTGTAAAATTATTGACACAAACAAAATCTTTTAAATAATGCACAATCAGATTTCAGCTGGAATTTTGTTTTAAAAACTATTATTTGGACATGGAGGTCTATAGTACTATTTCAAAGAGTTCAAAATTCGTGAAGTGTGTGTCGGTGGTTCTTAAAACAATTGGAACTTGGCACTCAGTCGAGTACTCGGCCAAAGTGCTACTTGGCTATACAAAGTACTATATGAAAGAACGAGCAAATAACATCAGAATCATCGTGATATAAATAGGACTTATATGATTCCAGAAAATGATTCAAAGTCTGGTTGAAATTCAAGTCCCACAAACTGGAACCACGATTTAAACATAACTTATACAGAAATACAAAAAATTGCTTACCTTGATAAAAAGTTCCTCTCATCCAAAAAGAAATGCATTACTTGATTACTACAAAGGAGAAAGAATGTGTTAATAAGCAGTAGTGGTGATAAAACATTGTATGTCAGCATGAAAAATAAATTAAGAAATTACAGTGGTACCTTTAACTCAAATTATAAGTAAATGCAACAGATTAAAGTTTTATATTGAAATAGTTTAAAATGGAAATGAGAACGAATAACATATGAAACAGAATGCAATATTCTGCAATGCAGACCACCTTCAGAATTTACTTCAAGAAGTCCAGAAAGGAGAAAACGACTGCAAATTTTTCACTTGAAAAACACTTATAAAGATAATTCAAAAAGATCTTTAAGGGTTTTTCCACAGTTTGTACAGCATTAGGACAAAAATGTCAATAGTCTCGCCTTCCCAATCTCTTAAAGGAAACGAAGAGAAGTTTTATCTGAAGACCATAAACTCAACTGTAATGAGGTTTTTTGCCACATTTTTCTTCGTGTCGCTAATGTTCACACTGAATTGCTTTTATTTTTTGATCAATCTAAATGAAAGTGTAGCGTAAGGAGCATATTGCTCCTTATGCTATAAGTAGAGATAATTTGCAGTGGTGTGTAATTTATGGATGTTGCTCTTTATTACTGTGCAATGTGCCAATTGATGCATTGAATAAATCATATTTTTACTAAAAATAATTTTGTACTTTTGTTCAATAGGTTTTGTATTGCATACTTACGAGATGAAAACACGGATTATTGTTAACCAAAAGTCTTAATGTTAGAAAAAAAGTAAATTTTTTCATTAGTATAGAGTCAGTAAATACTCTTCATTTGAACATAAAATGGCTTCTTTTGTTTCAGAATTGTTGAAATATATGGGGCAAACAATTTTCGATTCTTCCCCCCTTGGGAAGGGTCTAGATCCGCCACTGCAGAAGAGCAAAAACTGCTTCTGATCCAGTTAAAAGAAAAGACTATTTGAAATCAGAACGCCAGAGAAAAGCAAAACAAAAGCAAATGGAAAACCATAAGAGTTTCAAATTTAAAAAAAAATTAAAGCCAAATAATATTAATACATATAACAAGAAAAAAGGTCAAGAAAAAACAACAGCTGCTCTGAACCCTTCTGAACACACAGCTCCTTATTAAAGCAAATGTACCCTTGAAAAAACTATCGACAAAGCTATACCTTCCTGTATCACCAAGAAGAAAGCAAGCTATAGTTTTATCTCTTACAAAAGCTTGTGGCTCTGAGTTTTCTAAACAAAGCTTGCCTGAGAAATATTTTGCCGATTTACATTCAGAATATGTTTTCATCCTTTGACAAAATTTCGCAAAACACATGTGTTTGTTACGTATCACAAAAAAACATGCATTTAATTTTACATGCACTCAAATTTCATACCAACATGAATACTGATTTTTCACTTTTTATTGAGAAAAAATTGTTTGCAATCCTTCAGAAAGAGATTTCCTGTATTTGGAGTACAGTGTTTGTGCAAATAAAATATTTTCATTCAAGCCACAAATTGATATCGAGCTCACACCAGCTAGTTATCTGTGGACAAAAAAAAGGAAAGATTTACAAAATAGAGATCTAGAGTACAATAAAAGAGGCATTTGGAGAACTTCTAAAAATGTTCAAATCTTTTCTCCTACATACATACATCCATCAAAGGGCAACAGGCAGAAGCTTTTCACAAGTTAAAATTGTCAGTTGACACCGAAAATGTTGTTCAGCAAGTTGATTTTGCCGAAAATGCAGCAACTATGAACCAAAACTAAATTTATTCAGCACATTAGGTGCACTCACAAGCCAATTTTCCCAACGCATGCTTGGATTGATAAAAATCAAACACAAAGTTTTTCAATTACATCTGATACCCTTGATCACGAAACTTACAGTTTATAAGTTTTTGAGCTTCTTACTAAAGCAATTGAAAATGAAGACCCAACAATTAAAAATATTCAAGTATTTTTAGATGGGCCTAGTTCTCAATTCAAGCAACGCTTTTGTTTTCCAATATGTGTTTATGGGACCAAGAAAATAACGTCAATGTTACACCGAATTTCTTTGCCACATCCTGTGGAAAAGGAGTAGTAGATGGGATTGGTGGAGCATTGAAAAGAGAGCATATAAAGGCAGAAAAGGCTACTATCAGTACCCCAGAGAGTATGCAACTCGTATCCAAACTAATGCTTAATGTGAAGGTAAAAAATACACTGAAAATCTGCTCAAATATTGGGGAAAAAACCTCTGTTCCCAATATTCATTTTGTGAAAGCAATAACTGAAAATTTTATTCAAACTTTGCTTGCTTTGCAGCCTACATCCGACATCATTGAAAAAAAATTATTTTGCTATTATTCCAAGATTAATTTGGTGAAAAAGGAAAAATTATTCATATTTCATCTTTGCTCTTAAACATTCAAGGAATCAAAAATAACTGAAAACAGCTCATTGAGCTGAATCTTAGGTTTTTGCAATGTAAGTAAATTTTGTGTTCCCCTTTCATGTATGCCCGACACCATGTTTTTTTTCATAGTTAAAGATTAAACTATTTTCAGAAATTCCACAGGTTTTTTCATCATTGCTACATGTGTAAAGTATTCAGAAGAAAATTGCCTCAGTTCAACTAATTTAACTTTGAAAATTTTGAACAAACTTTTATTGATAAATTTTGTGCAAATTCTACGTCTGACACAGTGAAATTGCCCATGATCTGGCAGCTGTAAAAATGGCAAATTAAATGAAAATGTATAACTTTCCATAAATATGGAAGCACTATTGTTAGCGATGTGCTGGATTGTTTAAAATGCAGATCTGGAAACTTCGTCCCAAGTGTAAAATTTGTCCCAGAAGGTATTTTTGTCTGGGTATAGAGGTACTATTTCTTTAAAAATTTTATCTACAGCAAAAACATAATCAAGAATGATTTCTTTTTTATTTTTATAAGAATATCAGGAGGCATCCACCAAAGGTCAAGACGGATTCTGGAGCTGTACTGGATGTTCGTTTGGATGGGTTTTTCAGCGAACGGGACAGCCCCTGGGGTCTTAAAGTGATAGGTCTACTGAGAAAAAGGCATGTTAGAAGTTCAGGTGTGGAATGGGTTGTGTCAGCTCTTCTTAGTGTCCTTCAAGTGATAGTACCTTTAAGTTTTTCATGTGTGTCGGCTTTTAAGTTTGGAATATCCCTGGGTATGAACTTATGTGTTTTTACTGGGACGTTTCACAAGTTTTGGCGTAAATCAAAATGGGACTGAATGGACTACTCATTGTAACTTTTGTAATGATGTAACTTGAACGATATTTTTTGATTGTTTGTTAATTACACTTTATCTTTTATTTCACAAATTTACCATTGTTTACTAAAATTGTTATTTGACTGTTAAAATGTGTATCTGTAATCCTTTTCACCCGGGTAGATCACTCCACAGTTTTTTGTTGGCTTGCCTCAACCTGTTCTTTAGGCTGTTTCCTCCGCGTTAGTGTGCAAGTCCAACAAAGGGAATGCAAAGAAGTCGCAAATGTTATTCTTGTGGTGTGTGCCTTTCAGAGGTACCGCCATGAAAGAGATTGTGCTCCCACAGGCTGCAGTTCTGCATCGGAATTCTATACTCGGAACTGCTCTCGAAAATTCAACAAGCTACAGAAAATGAAGGACACCCGGATACAGGGTGTCCTACCAAGTTGCCAGGGAAAAAATTATGAAAAGTAAAATCTCATGCAATGGAAGTTTACAGAGTGCACTTTCAGCAGCAGAAAACTACCATCATGTGACCAACATAACTAGCGCATCAACCGGTTGTGCTTTCCGAGAGCGGCATAGGTGCTAGGTGGCGTTTAGCGATTGCAATAACCGGTACACCAAATACCGGTATTTTAGAGCAATTTTGCAATTTTGTAATACCGGTATTTGCCGATGTGAAATACTGGTACTAGCTGAAAATAACAAAGAGTTTCAACTAAAGACTTTTCAATGTTACTCATTAAATATCTACATATATTTCAAACATTAGACCAGCTGATCTTTCTAATCCAATACAGATTTTGAAATTAGATTTAGAATTCATGGTGGAAGATGTTAAACAATAGCCAAATTTGTATTTCATATCTGACTTCAAAAACTAATTTGAAAAGAATAAACGTAGTAAACTATTGCGCTGAGCGAGGAATCAAGCTGATCAATGATTTTTTAATATCAACCAAAACTGAAGATCAATACCAGAATATATTACAAGTGGTTGAGCACAATCAAAAACAACTCCCAAAGCTTAGCAAAAGGAGGAAGATTGATTAAAAACTTACAAGATGAACTTTAACAAAGTAAAATTCTGAAATATACTGTAAATTCGCTTAAATACCATAATGTTGAGTAGATAATCTGCGGCTTATACATGTTTTGAACTTTAACACCTACAGCACATCTGCCAATGTATATGAAGAATTTTTTTTCTCCTCACCCTACTTTCTTAAAGATTTTCATGCTCACATGATTAAGCGGGAAAAAAAAGCATTCAGCGCCAGTAGAAGAGCTCTCAAATCGCTCTTTTAAACAGGTTAGCTCTGAATTAACTCCCCTAACTGGGGTAGGGTACGCTTCCATAGGATTTTGCCATTGTTATTTTTTTTCAATGCTGCCAGATGCGTGATAATACAATATATTTCACAAAGCAATAAATTGGAGGAATGGCTAATTTATTTTTAATATTTTAATACTGTTGATTGAAGATGCAGCTTTTGAAAACATTTTGATTAAGGTTTAAAATATTTTAATCATGATGAAATTTTTTAAAAAGTTAAGCAATTTTTCAATGTAAAAATAATGACACGTTGATTTGAAATTTTTTTAATTTGGAATGAAATTACAATTATATTATTATTTTCGTTATTATTATTAAGTTTATTTTTTCATCTAACCAAACAATGTAATCTAGTACCACAAGTTATTTGTGTAGCCGTAGCGTTTTTTGACCTTTTCTTTTTTCATGCACGTGGTTTACTGCATTATTATTCTATTGTTACTCGTTGTCGCTTCGTCTACCAGTAACTTGGTTATTTTTTCTTCTTTCGGTTTGTCTATACTACTATGGCTCCTATTCAAAGGAAAAGCTACACAGCCGTCTTCAAGCTCTCGGCTGTGAAGAAAGCGCTAGAAATTGGGAATCGAGCTGCCGCTAGAGAATTCCAAATAGATAAAAGATGCATCCGGCATTGGAAATCCGAGCAGGGTGAGCTCAAAAAAATGCCAAAGACGAAAAGGTCTCATCGGACAGGCATTGTAGTTTGGGCTGTTGTAGAGGAGAATCTTGCTAAATGGACCTTGGAGCAACGTGCAAAAGGATTGCCTGTGTCCACTGTGAGAATCAGGAAGCAGACAAAGCTCATCGCTGCTGGAATGGAAATTACGATCGTCAGGAGCCCCATTTGGTGCTTTCCCTTTATGACGAGGAAAAGACTTTCTGTGCGGGCCAAAACCACTGTTGGGCAAAAGCTTCCTTTGGATTCGATGGAAATGAAGGAAGCTTTATTGACTTTCACGAAAAAAAATAGAAGAAATGAAGTTGTGTGGCAGGCAAAGTGCCCGTCACATTTGACTGCCCTCCAAACAGAACTGTACATGGTACAGGTGAAAGGACTTTCTGTGTTGACCACAGGGAATGAAAAATTGTCGTTCACTTGTGTGCTAAGTTGCTCTGCTGATGGAGAAAAGCTTTCTCTTTTAGTTATCTTCAAAAGAAAGAAGATCCCTAAAGGGCTAGTGATTGTCACCAACGAAAAGGGCTGGATGTGCGATGAAATGATTCAATGGATTACCTTATTTTCTGGGGGATAAGCTGCGGCTTATACGCATTTAAAAACTGGAATGTCCCCTGCGTCTTATACAATGCAAAAGTAATTTTTCAAGCAATTTTTTAATATATGCCAAAATTGCCTAAAAGTTGAAAAAAAAAAAAAAACAATGCATGCAATTCTTGTGCCGAACAAAAGATTCAACAACGTGTCCGTCGCATACGATACCTGTGGCGAAAACTCTGTTCACTTCACTTGCATTTTGGCGCCGGTTTTTTAACAAGTGTTCATATTTATTAGGATGCAACATTTAACAATTATATTTCAGCAAAGGTTATTCCATGTTCGTATCTTATTAAAGTATTTTTTAAAAAAAGATGGAAATTTTCCTCTTTGATTACACATAAGAACGCTATTGAAGCGGAGGCACTCGAATTCAATACTTTACTTATTTTTATTCTGCCACTACAGTAAACGACACAGTTATTCATGCTGACATTTTGCTGGAGCCAAAAAAAATATTGTTACAGACAGTATCGTTATACACAGGTTTCATTGTTTATAGTACTCAAGAGTGACAACAGAATTAAAGTTCACTCCATTCAATATCGTGTGGCATAGACTAGCCAATCAGATTTGTATATTTTCAAATTCCTAGGGAACTTTGTATTTGCTCATGTTTTTACTTGTTCTTGCTGCGCAGTATTCTCGACTTAATTCGTAATTTCGCTTTATATTTAGAAATGCCTCGCAGGAAGAATTATACTGCTGCTGTGCTGCTTTTAAGTTTGCTGCTATTAAAGCGCTGAAGTCAATGGAAATAGGGCTGCAGTTAGAGGTAGACAAGAGGTGCATCAGAAGATGGAGGAATGATAAAGAATCCTTAGAAGTCATTCCTAAAACCAAAAGGGCTAAGAGAGGCGGAACTATTGGTTGGCCAAATTTAGAGAACTTGGAAAAGTGGGTCCGTGAACAGAGATAAAGGGGAGTCTGTTTCGACTGTAAAAATTCGCTTACAAGCTCAGTTGACTGCACAGCAGTTTTAAATATATCAAATTTCAAGGGAGAATCAAATTGGTGTTAGATTTATGCGGCGGAAAAAAAATTTATGTCGGTACAACAGGGTTCATACACTTTTGCTTAAAAAAAGTTCCCTGACTTTTCCAGGTTTTCCAGGTTGTTTTTTAGAAAATTCCAGGTTACTCGCTTCATTAAAAATTTAAGTTTAAATAGTAATATTTTCAAAATAATTAAAATTGTTTAAAGTAGCAATGCAGAAGAACTGAAACTTCTCCCCTTAGATTAAAAAAAAAAAAAAACTTAGATTTTTTTTTCCTTTGTTTTCTCTGTCAAAATTTTAAGTTTTTTTTAAACATTTTGTTCAAAATTGTTTTAATTTGTTTACTATTTGTTGAAAACAGAGTACTTTCAACTTATTTTAGGGTTTTTTTGATGTCACGCGTAATATTATAGCGTTTTGCTGTAGTCCTGCAGCAACCTTTTAGCATCCGCTTTTGGTTTACAATACTTTTTATTTTCTTATAAGTAGGTTACACAAAACATATTGAGCAAAATGCAAAGCTAAATTTTAGTATAAATATGGTTAACTTGTTGCATCAATTGGCATACCATGTAATGCATAGTAACAAAAATCAACATCCGCCGATCATAGGCCAATGCCAATAATCTTTTTTTTTCTTCACATATTAAAGGACGCTTACATTAAAATTTCAAATTTTCTTTTCCAGAAAGTATTAGTTAATTTTCAAAAATTCACAACTTTTTGCACATTTTAATGTTATTTTCAATGTTACTCATTGATATAAACATCCAATTCTGTTTCTGGAAGTTTAAGTCTATTTCCATTGTGCAAACGATCAAATATGGCGACAAAGTGAAAAATTTAAAATAATATGTAGATTTTTGGATTTGCAGTATAAAAATAGTAATAAATAATTAATAATCCTTAAAAGGATACAATAAAAGCAAAATAGTCAGTATTTAGCACATAAGAGTCTAAATCAATTAAAACAAAAAAATGTTATAAAGATTAAATTTTGCATTTTTCCAGAAAATAATTACAAATTATCCGGAAAAAAAAGGCACAATTTGTGTTGTTTTCAATAGTTTGCATTGCAATTAACATCCAATGCCGTTTTCGGGAACTTAGGCACTTAAAAAGTCTTGTGTACTTCCATCTTGGGAATGACCAAATATGGCGGCTATGCCCAAAAATAAGAAATAACTTTTTTAATTTGTCGCATGAAGACAATTAAAAAATAATTAATCTTCATGAAACTACAATTCATTGAAAAGTTTTTATCACATTTGCGTCCGAGGCAGTGAGGATAAGATTAAGTTTTAAGAACAAAATTTTTTATTTCTCAAGAAAATTATTTTAAATAACAATAGAAAAACAATTTGTAGACCATTTTTCATTATTTTCATCAGTTTTCAACTAAAGAAAACATCCAATTCTGCTTTGTTTTTAGAAACTTAGGCATTTTAGGATCGTATCTACATCCATCTTGTGAATGACCAAAGATGGCGACTGCGTTTCACACGTAGCTGAAATGATTTTCCGATCAAAAAAAAACTATTTTCCCCGATCGATCTTCCCATCTACAGGTTGTGCTTCCGAAGCAGTAAATTGTCTTCTCTCCTTTTGAGTTTGTACATAATTGCTGTTCACCTGATTTTTTTTCCCTTGGGAACTACTGAGAGCCAAAAATGGCGGCTGCTGAAGATTTTTTGGGTCGCCACTTTTTTCATTGCTTTAAAATTGTTACAATTTTTTTTAAATACATCGATAAAAATGAAGATTAGATCTCATAAAACCAAATTCCCTGGGAAAAAATTGGGAAAAGAAAAATTTTGGGGACACATTTGGAAAATTCCCTGACATTTTTGACTATGTCATTTTCCATGATAATTCCAAGTTTTCCCGGAGCGTACGAACCCTGAACCGAATAGAATGTTGTGGCAACCCATCTAAAACTTTAGGCAGTAGAAAGAAATGCGTTCCCCTCACTGACTCCATGTAAGAAAATCTTCGATCTTTTGGCGCATTTTTCGTTGTGGGAAAAAAAAAAAAAACGTTCATTTCTCGATCGCAGTTTTTAAGTGCCAGCGTCGGTTTAGATAAAAATTTACAATTTTTTTCGTGAAATCACAATAAAAACGAAGACTTGATCTCATGGTAGTTAATTCCTTGGGAAAAGAAATGGAAAAAAAATTTTTGGAGGACAAAATTTTAAAACTCCCTGACTTTTCCCTGACATTTTTGACAGTGTCATTTTCCCTGACAATTCCCGGTTTTCCCGGAGCGAACGAACCCTGTACAAGAACTGTTGGGACAGAAACTGCCTGAAGATTGGCTTGAAAAAAAGAATTCGTTTTTATAATATGTCAAAACATATTCTGCGGATAAGAATTTAAACAATGGACAAGTGTTTAACATGGATGAGGGGGGTGTCGCTCACCTTCGACATTCCTCCAACAAGAACTGTGAGCGAAGCGGGAGAAAAGTCAATACCCATCGTCACAACAGGCCATGAAAAGAGCTCATTCACATGCATTTTGGCTTGCTCTGCACATGGCGATAAATTAAAGCCGTTGCTTATTTTTAAACGGAAGACTCTTCCAAAGGAGAACTTCCCTAAGGATGTCTGCATTAAAGCGAATGCCAAGGGCTGGATGTGTGAAAACATCATGCTAGAGTGGCTGGGGGACGTCTTTCCAGCCAGAGTCTTAATTTTCGACTCCATGAAAGCCAATCTACTAGATTCTGTGTAAGTGCCGCCAGATGTCAACTGGTCCCTGGAGGCTTGAATCCTTCAGCCGTTGGACCTCACGATATATAAATCATTCAAGAGCCAAATGGAAGGCATGGATGCGGAGTAGTTTGCACTCTTTCACGGAGTCTGGTCGAATGAGGAGAGTAATATACGAAGAAGTAGCTAATTGGGTTTCTTTTTCATGGAATGCCATAAAGATTTCGACAATAACCGCCGATTTTAAAGAAGCAGAAATAATAAACTTTAACATTAGTTACTCTGACATTTCAGATACATCAGAAGCAGAAATCGATACAGACAATGATGCAAATTTAGACTTGTATTTGGATTTGTTTCACTCCGATGATGGAAACTCTGAATTTGAAGGATTCGACAAGTAGTGTTTTTTTATTTTAGTATTTGTTCAATATAATTTGTAAAAAAAATGTTTTTCTTTATCAAAAAAAAAAAATTTGATTAGGCCTAATGTGAAATAAATCATCAGTACTGTGCAAAAAATAAAGCAAACAAAAGTCAATATATATTATTTATTTATGCATAGATATGTGTATGTAAATTTTTAAAATTCTTTCCTGGGTTCTCCAAGTTGATGATATTGCTATAACTATTCACATAGTACTGACTAATGTCCATATTTTAGACAGATGTCAATTCTGTGAGTTACTATGCTACATAGATGCTCGCTCATCAATTATTTTGCGAAACTTAAGTGCAGCTTATCTGATGATTTTAATTTTCCCTCCGAAATTTTGGCGGGTACGGCGTTTACGCCGGTGCGGCTTATCGCCGAGAAAACACAGTAGATTCAATGCACTTGCATTTAGTTCTGGCAGTGAAGTTGGAAGTTAAAAAAATGAGCTCCGAAACGTCGGTGATCCCAGGTGGGTTCACCAAAGTTCTGCAACCACTTGACATAGCTGTAAATCGGGTGTTTAAACGTGATTTGCGTAAAAAGTGGGAGGAGTGGATGCGCAGCAGAATTCACACATACAACGCAGCAGGAAGAATGAGAAAAGTGTCGTGCGAGGAGGTTGCCATGTGGGTGCACGATGCTTGGAAAGCCGTCCGGGCCTCCACCATCATTTTGGCTTTTGTGAAGTCAGAAATCATCTCGGGTGTAAAGAACTGAGTGACTCAGAAGAAAGTGACTGTGATGAAAGCAATTTTCAATTAGATCACAATTTGCTTTTCTTTTTGGATTTCGATATCAACGAAAGTTTTGATCAAGTCAAGATTTCGAAAGTTTTGAAGACATGTGATTTTAATGGTATTATTTTGTTTGATTTTAATTGTATATGTATGTCTTGATTTTTTTACTCTTATATTTTTAATAAAAGAAATTTTAAAATTTATAACTAAGTTTATCGAGTAAGATTTTAAATTTTTCACGAAGGTCTTTGTGGAAAATCACAAGGTAAGAATTTTATTTATTTATTATTTAAATTTACCTATTGCTGTTTTTGTAGAAAGTAATATTAAGAATAAAAAATGATCGTATTTATACACATAGAAGAGAATTTCAGACTCAGCGTATACTATGAGGTGACTTATCTGATGAACTTTTTTAGTTACTCTATTATTGTACATGTGGCGTGTACGGTAGGACGGCTTATCGACCTGAAATCACAGTAAATCAAATAATTCTTTCAATAATTAAATGTAAAAAATTTGCTTTAATGTGATATTTTTCCGAGTTTTCAAAACTTTAAATTGTCAGGTGGCACACATAGATGTTATTCAAAGTGGGAAAAATTTCACACGAATTATTATTTTTGCACATAGAATAAAAGTAGCTTAGGAACAAAGCACTTGCAAACGGGAAAAAATTGATGAGGCGTATGATGCACCCTTTAATTAACGTAACTCTATATTCTTAATGTGTCTAAACGACTACCCAAAGTACGCACAACAATCATTGTTACTACACGGCTACACGTTTTAATTAACGCTAAGTAGGGGTCATCAGAAAAGTAAGAAAACACATGCGCATTTATAGCTGTTTTTCCTGAGGTGCATGCAACAAAGCAGACATCACAAAGCAACGCAAAGCATGTGCAAGTTTTTCTTCTTTTAAAAAAGGGTACTTTCGGGATTTTTTTTCGTTACAGTGGTTTGCTTCTTGTTTGTTGCAAAATAAACCTCAAATTACCTCCCCCCCCCCCTCTGGCATGCCGGAATTTGAATTTCCAGCATGAAGGCAACCCTGCCTTTTTCTGGCATGCGAGGTAATACGGTATAAACAGAACATTCTCCAGCTTCAGTCTTTAACTGTAACATAATATAGATAGCTATCTCCACTCAAATTTGCATATTCTTATAAATATTATACTAGTAGAAAAATGATGAGTGAACACATTGTCATTTTCATTTCTGAACTTAGTTCTTATGTTTTTGAATAACTCAGCAGCTTAGAATCTCAAAATTTTTGGCCATCAATATCGAAATTTTAATTTATATTTTATTACTTTTGGAAAAGTAGCAACAGAATAGAACAGAAAAAAAGAGCTTTAGATGCTGTATAATAATAAGTGAGTAAAGAAAAAACCTCCAACATTTTTAGTACTAGAGGGTCTTCGATAGAATGAGATATCCTAAACAGAATTTGAGCTGGGACTTTATTAGACTACTTTTTAATAATTAGATAAAATACTTTTTTTTAATCGTCATTAAATCATTCTTAAAATAATCTTTGGTAAGTCTGGTAACAGGGTTGGCAAGTTTTTGCCGGAGGCGGAAAAAACCATGGAAAAACCACGTTTTTTTTTCCTTTTATATAAAAGTAAAAGCATGAAAAGATTTTGATACAATTTTAATTTAATTATTTTTATAGTTTAAACAAATTTAAGGTTTAACTTACTCTTAAAGTTATGGAGCATTTTTACTTCTAAATTTTTAAACATTAACATAAAATTTCAGTTTGTAACATCTAAGACAAATAATTAACTTACAATGAAAATGTAATTAGCTTGTTTATCATAGCATTTTTTACAGAATACTAAATATCTATATAAAGTATACTTAATCAAGATGCAACTATAAAATAAAAGAAATAAAAGTAATTGAAAAGAAAAATACACATTTCTTTACATTGAAATATCACTTAAATCATCATAGTCTATACCATCTTCATCAAAACCTATTTGTTGTTTAAGCATGGCATAGCAATAAACTAGTTTCGTGAGAGAAGCCACTGACAAACGGTTTCGTATTTTTGATTGTACAAAAGAAAAATTTGAGAATTATCTCTATTGCAACAGAACTTGCAGGACACATTTGAAGAGTTGCGACAAGTGTGCAGAAATTTTTAGGTACTATACTGCATGTAAATGCATTATTTCCTTAGTGAGGAAAAGTTAATATTTTTCTATATTCAAGTAAATATTCTGTTATTAATTAAATAGCTTAAAAATCTTAGTGGGATAAAAAAAAAGTGATTAAATATATATATATATATATATATATATATATACATATAATTAGAATTTAATCTTTTTATTAATTTCCTAAACTTAAGTAAACATTCTTTGTTTTCGCATTGAAGGAATTGGCTCATTCTGAAAAAATTGTTATAGCAAACATTTAAAATATTAAGTTTTGCAATCCCAACATTTGTTTTTTATTTTTCACCTTATAAATTAGAAGTAACATAGAAAGACATAACTAAAATATTAAAGTGCATTATTTATATTATATTGTCACTATTTCTTTATTAACAATATAATGCTACTTTATTTGCACAGTATTTATATTACAGTAATTTCCGGAAGAAACGCCGCGGCGCATACGTGTTTAAAAGTAAAATTTTATTCAGCTGCGGCGTTTCTAGCGCTGCAGCGTTTAGAAGCGAAAAAAAAAAATCCGGCCGCGAATCCAAACAAGCAAGCTGGGAGCAAGAAAGGAGATTTCAGGTTTCCTCCTTGTTTTTCCCCTCCTACTCATTCCATGAAATAGACTGAACTACACCCCACCCGTTCGGTGAAATGGATTGATCCATACCTGTTTCGGCGGGAGCGTGCTAGGAGCGAGCACGTGGCCTGATATTTGTTGCATTCTTTCGCTCGCATATCTCTCGCTTGTATCTTTCTTCGCTCTCCTCAACTCTTTCGCTTGTATTGCAGCTTCTTGCAGCGCTCGCTGAGCGAAAAGTGAATTTTTGTCAGTCGCACCTCTAAATTTATTTACGATGGCCCCTAAGCGACATCGCAGTTACACTGCAGGATTCAAATTGACAGTCATCGGTAGAGCTGCTGAAATTGGTAACAGGGCGGCTGGAAGAGAATTTGACGTAGATGAGAGATGTGCTCGTCGCTGGCGCTTGGAGAAGGAAAATTTGGAAAAGATGCAAAAATCGAAACGTGCGAGACGGAGCGGAACTGTGAAATGGACCCAACTAGAAACGCAACTTGCCGCATGGATAAAAGAGCAGAGGGAAAAGGGCTTTCCCGTATCAAAAATAAAAGTTCGCCTGCAAGCCAAGAAAATGGTTCAGTTAATGAACGTGAAAGATTTCAAAGGCGGGCCATGCTGGTGTTATCGTTTCATGGCTCGTCACAAAATTTCCGTTCGCTGTAAAACGACTAGTCAACAGTTACCTAGTGACTGGCAGGAAAAAAACTGCCTTCTTGGATTTCGTCAAAAATTCAGTCGAGAATGGGAAGTTCTCGCTTTCGCAAATCATCAACATGGATGAAACGCCTTTGACGTTCGACTGCCCGGCAAACAGAATTGTCGACCAGACTGGTGTAAAAACTGTGTCCATCACTACGACTGGTCACGAGAAGACCTCATTCACTTGCGTGTTGGCTTGTGCTGCTAAAGGTGCAAAATTAAACCCTCTTCTAATATTTAAGAGGAAAACAATACCAAATGGAAATTTCCCCAAGGACGTCATCATCATGAACGAAAAAGGGTGGATGAACGAGGCCGTTATGATGGAATGGCTCGAAAGTGTTTGGCGGCGCCGGAATGGAGCCTTTTTCCAGCCTAAGGGCCTACTGGTGATGGACAGTATGCGGTCCCACTGCTGGATAGTGTCAAAACAAAGTGCAAAGCACTCTCGGCCACGTTAGCCATAATTCCTGCCGGCCTGACCAAAGTTCTACAACCATTGGACTTATCGGTGAACAAGGCCTTCAAAGCTGAAATGCGACGGCAGTGGGAGGCTTGGATGAGTGACGGTTTACATTCCTTCACTAAGGGGGGGGGGGGGGGAATGCGCCGTGCCTCCTATGAAGAAGTTGCTACTTGGGTGTCAACCTCGTGGAATTGTGTGACAGAAAAAATAATCATGTCTGGATTCAGCCAAGCAGGCATTTGTGTTAGTGAAAATGACTTTGTTGAGGATGATGATGAGGTTGATGAACCTGAACCTCACATAGTGTCATCTACCAATATAGATGAGGACATGTTAAAATTGTTTAATTCCGATACGGAAGAATCAGATTTTGAAGGTTTTTAATGTGTGTAATGCTTGAAAATATATCTTTTTATTTATGTCAAAATGTGGTTTGTTTAATTTATAGCAAAATTTGTTTATGTGTTTTTATTTGTCAGAATATGTGTTAAAACTGTTAAAATCACTTTCCATCAATGCATTTACTTAATTACTAACGCCGTTTATCATTTTTATAAAGGTAAGTTCATTGATAATTAAGTTTTTAGCTTCGTTAGTATGCGGCGTTTCTGTGCATTTCAAAAATTTTTAAAGCGTTTTTTGGGGAGTGCGGCATTTACGCCGATGCGGCGTTTCTTCCAGAAATTACTGTAAGTTTTTGCCGTTTTTGCCACGGTTTTTTCCACTGTCCCGGCAAAAATACCTTTTTGCTGGCAAAAAACCCCAACCCTGTCTGGTAAGCATTAAGGCTAAATTTTGCAAATGGTATTAGTTCGAGTTGACTTAGATGCAACTGGATAGAACTTTTCGAGTGGGCGTGGCGACAAAAAGTTATTAACGTCGAAACAGTAGACTTGTGTAGTAGACGAAAATGAGGGAGTGTTATGGAACTGGATGCAATCTGATTTCGAAATGCGTAAAATTCTGAAAGGGTGCATAAGAGTGTAATAATAATTAAAATTCATAAATTTTGCATTTAAATTATGTTTGCATTTCTATGATCTGAAGGAACCTAAAATTTACATTCATGAACCTCTCCTGTTCGACTTGATGTGAAATTTTTCCCGACAAAAAATTCCACACATAAAATACAGCGATTGTCAAACCCAAAATACAATGCAAGCTTAATGACAGGAAGAGCAACTTGGAATAACCAGAAAAATTAAAACAATTTACTGCTTTAACAATATTTTTGATTGCACCTTGCGACTACATTAATTGTACAGTTCATTTAAGAAATTAAGTAATAGTTACAAAAAATGCAGTGAAATAAAGACAATTTGTTTCAAAAGTTTTATTCTGCACCAGACAATCTTCATAATACTAACAAAATAAATGCTATGCTCTTTTAGGTGGACTTTTATCCCCAGATATCATAAAAGATTTATCAACCAAGTGCCTCCACTACACGAGGCAACTTGGTTGAATCAACTTTCGAACAGAAAGGGTGGGTGTTAGAAAGGGTAACCGGGTAGAAAAATGAAGTAATTGCATGGCATCCTTCACAAGTCCTGGTGTGTCTTGTGCCTGGTGTGCCGGCAAACAAGGCACATCCGCTAATTAACTTTTGTGAGAATAGGAGCTGGACACTATGCACTGTCAACTGTGGTGTGAAGGATGCCAGCAAATTACTTCACTTTTCTACCAGGTTGCCCTTCCTAGTAGCTGCCTCGTCTGTTCGAAAGTTCACTCTTGCCTTGTGTGAAAGAGGCCTGATGCCTTCACTCCTAATCCTGCTTCAGCCTGTGAGCCAGAAAGAGAACAAACACAAAATTGTGTACTAGCTTTTTAGATTCTTTTCAAGAAAAACTCGAATCACAAATGGTTCCTGTTAATACCAAAGGCAAATTAACCTCTTTTAATAACTTGAATCTGCCTCAAATAACTTAAAATGTTACACTGAACAGTAAATATACAAGACATCGTTAAAAATCTGTCGATATATTTATTGTGATTGAAAGGGATGAAATATCTTTTTTTCTAAAGTAATCAAATAACTAAAAAAAAAAGGTCTGCCACATTGTATTTCATTTTCTACTATATTGTACTAATATTCAATGAACTATGAAATTTAGAAGAAATTTGTTTGAGTTGAGAAGGTTATGCACAAGGACATGTTAGCAACTGTTTCAATAATGAATTGTTTCATCAGTTATCATTTTTTAAAAGTTTAATTCAAAATTTTTATTTTTCAATTATGAGTCACATAATGTCTTTTGCAGTCAATGAGCCACAATGATGCAGATTTTTAAATGCAATAAATTATTTGTTTTCACACAAATAACAAACTTAGAAACTAATAGAATGAATGAATATCAATAAAATATTGTACGTAATGCCAATCAAATAATTTTTTAACTTTTCTTCTTGAGCTTACTTAAATCATTATACATACCCCTGATATTCTGAACACACTTAAACGGTCCTGGCAAAGCTCCATACTATAGATATAGCATAGGATGACCTATCTGTATTCTAAACACCCTACAATCTGAACACCCGAGTATTATGAATGCATTTTTAATACTCCTTCAATCACTAACTCTCTATACACTGAACATTACAAAATAGAAAGAAGGAGAGAAACCTCCTACCCCGAACCCTTGGGTCCCACAATAGCCCAAAGCAGCAGAGAATATTTCTATGCCCCTTAGGAGCTAACTAGTATGGGCACCTGATTAGGAAATGACAGGTGATATTAAGGACAATGAAAGAGTGATGCTTGGATTGCAGCTCCACTTTCCCTTTAAATTTTGAGTGCTATGTGCAAAAGGTAGAAAAGCTATCACTACCATATGAGCAGAAGAAAGTAGGCTGAGTATCACCCAGAAGTTTTTCCATTTCTTAAGCAACTTGATAACATATACTCTGCCGAGCATATACAATGCAAAAACAAACTAAAATTATATTTTTTTCAGGCAATGTACCAATAATTGTTCTGTGTTCTCTCTTTATTATTTAATGTTTTGTAAAAGTTTTTGAAACATTTAAATTTCCACAACCATAACTGTCAACTCTAACTCAGTGCCAGACTAATGTACGTCCAAAATGGCAATTTGCAGATGATTACTACATTTAATGCAGAGTCCTAACTCTAAAAAATAAAATCCTTCATGATTATTTACTAGCGTTAAAAGAAAGAGCGCAAGTCCCAAAATTAGTACACTGTCGATGAGAGGCCATGTCAGTCCAGCCAGAAACAAGATGCCTGGCTGTTTCAGGCGCTCTTACGGAATTGTAGTACTTAAGTTTTATGGGGAAAGGGAGCATGGCAATCAAACAGACAAGGGGCCACTTTGGCTCTCGACGGTTCTGCCTTTACTTACATTGGTCTGACTTTGCGGTAATGAACTTGATAAGAGTATTTCTAAAGACATATGCATCTAAGCACTAGTTAGCACCAAATATATTTCTAAATATACCCTAAAAACTAAAAGAATATGTACATGAAAAATATAAGCACTGAATTTAAAAACATATTGATCTAACCCCCTTTTTTCAATAGAACATATGTGTATTAGGAAATAATTATGCAGCAAACAAATTCATTACTCTACCTGGGTTTTACGTTGCTCATCTTCCTCTTGCCTTTTTTCATAATGAAGGAAATCGTCAAATATAGAAGTAGTGTGACGAAAAGTATGCATTATTTTCAAAACCTGCTTTCCTTTTTCTGGAGGCACCTCTTGTGTGTCTCTTGAATTGGTAACTGGCTTATTTTCATTGTTCTCCAAACGAATATGACGCAACTGAGAGTTGGGAACGTCTTTCACGTAGATCCATTTCACTTTGAACTGTCCTTTCCACTTGTCCTGTGCCCAAACATTTGCAGTACTACCATAGTCCACAGGAGATACCATTTGTGCCATTCCACAAAAATGCCCTGAACCATTCACACTATAAAAGAGATAAACCAGTCCCTTGGCTTCACGAAAAGCTTGGTCCAATCTCTTATTTCCATGTTCGGTAGAACACCAAATAGAGTACTTGATCGAACGATGAATGTCGTCTTCGGAATACGACTTGATAATAAAAAATCTAATGTTTTTTGGATTTAAATCAAATTCTTTAGGATTGTAATTATTTTCCATACGTAATTTGTCTAAAACAGGGTGCTGAGGATAATTGTCACCACCAGTTGAAGCGTTCTGTGCAACAGTTATTTGTTGCTGTTGCTGCTGTTGTTGCTGAGGTGGGGAATTGTAGCCAGGTCCAGATGGTCCATTATTCCTATTGCCACGTGGTGCATTCCAATTAGGAGCAGAACGTGATTGCAAAGCAGGAGGAGGACCCATTTTACCACCACCACCAGTTCCATTACCTGCACCATTACCATTTTTACTCTCCCAAGTCCCAATATCCATGCTTGAAGTATTATGTTTTGAACCACCTGATAGGATAGCTGTTGAAGGTACAGGTTTTGGTTTAACTTTAGCTTGAGGTTTTGCAGGCTGGCTTGCGACAGTTGCCCAAGACATTTTCTTGGAACCAACAGGTTGTCCAGAAACACCTGGTGCACCAGTCATAACAATGTTATCAGTTGCACCAGTACCAAATTTTTTGCCTAATGGGTGTTCTGTCATAATACTACCATGCAACATGCCTGGTTTTGCATATGGATCTTTGACAAATTGGGAGTCATTCTTATGATCAGCAATGGAAAGTCCACCCATTCCTTGTTCCATATGTTTTAATGCATTTCTATCAATGCCTTGATCATATGTGTCTCTTGTGTAATACTCCTCTGGATACGTGCCATGTCCAGTTTTCCGTGTACCCATTGCAGAGCTTCCCCATGTTGAATAATCTCCTCCTGTACCACTAGGAAAGTAATTGAAGCTCTGATTGTAGCCACTGAAGCTGTTTTGTCCAAACATGCCGTCCATGTAGTGGGACTGATCACCACTTCCCATTTGGCCTCCATAGCCACCCAAGAAAGTCATAGGATCACCTCCATTGCTCCAAGCACCTTCACCCAGTCCTTGATTGACAAAAGAGTATGACATGGAAGCATAGTAACTAGGCATGTATGGATCTGGCAAACTAGATGAGGACATTGGTGGATTGTAAGTCTAGGGACGAAAAATCTATTTTAGTAGGATTCAATGAGAATAAAACAAATACAAAAGTACATGCACATAACATGTATAGTTACTTTTGAGAAGGAATACATTTTACTAAGAGAACTTAACTCTATGATTAGAAAAACATGACAGAAGTAGAATTTAAACAAGAAGTTCCGTCTAGAACTAGACGAGCCTACTTTCCCGTATACCCATACTACTTTCTAGTACCTGATCAATATTCTCAAAAATAGCTAAAATCGCAAATTTTTTCAAACATATTTTTTTTAAATATTTTAAGCTGATTTCTAGGAATAAAATATTCCTTACTTTTCTTCAAAAAAACGAACAAATAAAATAGCAGCACCTTTTAAACAAAGCAGCTAATACACTTCTTTCCATTAAAAAATTTTTTTAACAGCTTTCAAAACGAAAAAATAATAATAAGTTCATTAAAATAAATACATCATATAAAAAAAATCGTTTCTTTTTCCCCTGTTGCCGAAAATATTTTTTTAAACGAATTAATGCACTTACCAAAAGAAAAAAAAACAATAAAATGTCAACTTAAAGAAATAATTTTCATTGTCAAAAAAAAAAAAAAAAAATCGTCTGCGCATATTTTTTGAGTTTATTCACCGAAAACTAAATACCTAAATTAAAACTTTAGCGTGAAAATAAAAACAAATCATATCAACAATAATTATTTCACAGTTAAAACCACAGCAGCGGAGTCGGAGTCAATCTCATTTTGGGATAAAAGAGTCGGAGTCGAATATCCAAGAATCGGAGTCAGTCATTTGTCCTCCGTGTATAAATGTTTGCCAAAGCTACGAAGTCAGAGTCGAAGTCGGGGAGTCGGAGTCCGATTAATTGTCGGGAACAGGAGTCAGAGTCGGTGTCAGGTCCCCCTAAATTCTCGGAGTCGGAGTCGGGAGTAGGTCGTCAAGAGCTATTTCCAACAAAGTTTGTTTGAAGTAAATCCGCCTTCAAGTACGGAATCTACATTGACTTTCAGTTTCCCCGTAGGCGCTAATGTTAAGGAATTTGAACTGTTCAAAATTGAACGGAAAATTGTTCAAATCAAAAAGATATCTTATATACAAGTTTTTTATCAAAAGCTTTTTCCTACAAAGTTTGTTTGAAGCAAATTCGCCTCACAGTTCGGAATCGCTTTGAATTTCCCCGTAGGCGCTAATGTTAAGTTTTTTTGAACTGTTCAAAATTGAACAAAAAATAGTTCAAATCAAAAAGTGAAATATGGGAATGAGGTGTCCTCGCCGAGATCTTTCGAACAAAAAAAAGTTTGTTCGAATCGGACTATTCATTCAAAAGTTATTAGGGGGGGACAGACAGACAGACCGACAGACAGACATTTTTCCCCATCTCAATACCCTACTTTCCAATTTTTATTTTTTCAATATTTATTTAATTATTTTATTTATTTTTGACTTTTTTTTTGTTTTTCACGATATTTTTAAGATGCATTAAGCCTTCTTTCATGCTTTTTTCTTCTTTTTCTGACTTTTACTGGGAAAGTAGGCTAAAAAGAGAAGTAGAATTTCATTTTATTGAAATTCAAGAATAAGGAAAATCTTACCTTGTTACAAAAAAGTCTGAATACTAAAAGCTATACTAAAAATATGATGCATATATACACACAATCACACCACTATTTTAAACAACCTATTGACAAAAACTTAATTAAAAAGTATTGGATTGATTACTGATAAACAGCAAGGGAATTCACTTTTAAAAAACTTATATTTTTCATGGTTTGGGGTCAAAATGTCGCCACCGAAATGTCGCGGGACAAAATGTCGCGGCCAAAATGTCGCCGGTCCAAAATGTCGCCGGGCCGAAATGTCGCTTGTCCAAAATATCGCCAGGACAAAATGTCGCCGGTCCAAAATGTCGCTTGTCCAAAATGTCGCCAGGACAAAATGTCGCCGATCCAAAATGTCGCCGGCCCGAAATGTCGCCGGGCCGAAATGTCGCCGGTCCAAAATGTCGCCGATCCAAAATGTCGCCGGGCCGAAATGTCGCCGGGCCAAAATGTCGCCGGGCCAAAATGTCGCCGGGCCAAAATGTCGCCGGGCCAAAATGTCGCCGGGCCAAAATGTCGTAGAACCAAAATTCGCTCATTCAGTTGGTAAGAAAAATGCAAATGTACAAAAATGCTGTTTAACACCAAATTTGCAGAATAAATGATTACTGCCTTTAATGAATGTCTTCGTTAAAAATGGGACTGAACTAACTGAGTTTCTTGATGAATTCTAAAAAGATTATTCCGTTTTGATTCGCAACTCTCGGCTGTTTTTCAGCAAACAAATAGAATACAAGCGTTACGTTATCTTATTTCTTGTGACTCGCTATCTACCAACTGTAAAACGTTCTGACGGCGTTCAGTTCTGACGTTCGATAAATTTTTTTAAACTTTTCTTCAAGAATAGTGTGCGTTTGTATGTGACCGATTTTTTGGGGCCATTCTACGTCAAAACCTGTGGTAAGAATTCGAACGATACCCGCAAGTACCCATATATGATTTAGGGCTGCGTGGTTTTTTTGCGTCAATTCGTTCAAGATAGTGGAGTAACTGAACGTTTTCATCGATATGCGTGACTGTCATTGCTCAAAAAATGATGAACGGAATCAAATAAAATGTTAGGAAGCAGCAGGGGGACAGATTTTGGGGCCAATAACACCTAAGGGTGGAGCAATCGAATGTTTTTTTTCCTTTCTTTTTTTTTTATCTGTGACTGATATATCTCAAAAAGTAATACAGTAGACCCTCGTTTTCAGCAGGTTTATTTTACGCGGTTTCGATTATACGCGGTTGAAGATTTGACACCTTTATTTTATTTACGCAGATGAGTTTCGGTTTTACGCTGATGCGGCAATGCAAACAGGTAACATTTTCCTCTCTTTCAAAACCCAAGCTCCTATAGATTGCAGATTACTCGTAACTAACTGCATTTTGGCGTGCTAATAATCGAACTTGGATCCTTGGAGACATTTTATGCGATTGGTTCCAGAGCTTTTTCCATTATAGAAGTAAAGTGATTAAACTCACACAGTTCAGAACTCACTGGAAGACGAGCTTTTAGGAGTGACAAAGGAGGTCAAAACCAACGAGGATACCGACTCCGGTGACGCACAACCAAAAACGCTCACATTGAAAATTTTGAACCATTCGTAGACAATAGAAATAATCTTTTTCTGATTTGTTAGTAAAGGAAGATTTTATCAAGGAAATGACGCAAGTGGTCATGGATGAGTTAATGCTCAGCAAAGAATTAGAGGAAAAATTCTTAATGACTACCAAAAGACTATCATAGCCAGCTCTTCTTCATAAACAGAACACGAAATTAGTTTGTTTTCTTTATGCATATTATGCATAAAAATCGATATAAGTACACATTAAACTTTTCATACAATTAGTCATCACTAGAATGAAGTATTTTTTTATCTACGGAACCTAATCCCTATTTTGAACCCATTCCCTATTTTTGATATTAGGTCTCAATTTACGCGGTTTCGATTTACGCAGCATTTCCGTGGAACATAACACCCGCGTAAAACGAGGGTCTACTGTACAAGGGTTAAGACAAAATTTGGTCAACAGGTATATCTTAAAGGGCGAGTTGCTCATTTATTTTTGGCTTCAGTCATCCCAAAAGGATGGATCACCGAATATTTTTAATCGTTTTATGTGACTGCTATATCTCAAGAAGTAATGCGAGGATTCATACAAAAATGTAGTATGCAAGTGAAATTAAACGAAAACAAGCCTTATTTTCGTTCTAAGTTGAGTTTCGTAATCGTTTACGTGAGTCAGTGTAATTAAATAAACAATGAAAAATATACTGAATTTAAATATGAGAGGTTGAGCAAGATATCAATAAAATCTAAATTAGCCGTGTATTCCTCTCATTTTTGTAGCACTTTAACTAGCGTGGGTGTTAAATAAAAACCGAGTTTGCATTCTTATACAATTCGCGTAGTAAAAATTCAATAATTAAAACAGCATTTTTTTCTGAGAGGGGAAAACTTATTTGTTTATTATTATTATTATCAGTATTCTTTTCTTTCTGAATTACCAAGCTATATTGAGCTAGAACTATTACTTTTTGAAAGTCATTTTAAAAATAAGTCTAGGTCAAAATTGATCTGAATAATCTCATTGATATCAGTTATTTCACCCTATATTGTGAATTTTTTTCTTTTCTATTTAAAATTGGAAAATGTGATTCAGCTGACAAGCGCTACTTCGCAAGCATGAAAGTATCCTCTTGAAAACCTCTAATAAAATAGCTGTTCTGAAATTGTCTCCCTTGATGTTCTATCGAATATATAAATTTCATGAATGTTGAGAATTGAAAATATTTGTCATCGCGTAGAGTCGTTTTTCAAAAATCTGAGTGAAAGACACCTGTTTTAGCAATTACGGGTTTCATTGATTTCAAAAGATTTGACGGTGAAGATTTCAACGTAATTTCAGAATTTTACTCATAAGACAGAGTTTCCACGGCAATAATCTGTCATCTCTGTTAAACATTTGTTTTGCTGTCCCAAAATCCCGGTCGCAAAGGACATACAAATGTCCTCTCAGAGGAAGGTCTCGAGCAGTCTTGTTAAACTTCTTCAGTTTCATTTCCAGAAAAAGTCTCAGAACAGTTTTGATCTTACTTTATCCAACGTATATCTCACTGAAAACGTACAGTTTTTTTTTTTTTTTTACAGTTCTTAGGGTGATGTTAAAAAATCTATGAGAAAATTAAATTTCATTAAGATACCTTTCTACTTGATTTCCACCCTGGCCCGTGATTTCGAATTTTTTTAGTGAAAGGGGAGAGGGAGGATAACGGGCATATAACCAATGCAAATTTCATAGGATTGCTATAAAAAGCACTTCCACTTGTATATATTAAAAAAAATTCAAAGTCGGGGGCCATTCCGCCTGATCCCCTAAATTACTGACTTGTCGCTAAGGTAATAATATGCTAGAGTGAAGGAGTTATTTGTTTTTACTTCATTACGCCAAAAAATACAAACCGCCTATTCTCTTGCCATATTCACATAGCGCCTCACTATTCTTTTATTCGCCTTTAGAACAGTTTAGTTTTACTTCCATACCAATTTTTTGTCTGAATCCTTGCGTTACATTTTGATCCTTTGCTTTACATCTTGAGTATTATTATTAATCAGATTAAATGAGAAAGAGAAATCCGTTGCAGCAGCCTTTCGCATGTTTACGTTCTTAATAGTATACAGAAAAACGTATGTTTTTCTGAAAACTATTAATTTTCTGGAATTAATCTGATGCTTACGAATTAAGACAGGAGAAAACGTTTGGAATTTTTGAAGGAACTTACTTTGAAAGGCAATTAATATTCTTTCGCAACTTTTACGCTGAAAAGCATCGACGTACATTTAAATTTTTCGTACCAATTGAACTAGCGAATTTTGGGCCGGCGACATTTTGGACTGGGGACATTTTGAACAGGCGACATTTTGGGCCGGCGACATTTTGGGACGGCGACATTTTGGACAGGCGACATTTTGGGACGGCGACATTTTGGACCGGCGACATTTTGGGACGGCGACATTTTGGACCGGCGACATTTTGGGCCGGCGACATTGTGGACTGGCGACATTTTGGACTGGCGACATTTTCGACTGACGACATTTTGGACTGGCGACATTTTGGGCCGGCGACATTTTGGCCGCGACATTTTGGGACGGCGACATTTTGGACCGGCGACATTTTGGACCGGCGACATTTTGGACCGGCGACATTTTGAACCGGCGACATTTTGGACCGGCGACATTTTGGGACGGCGACATTTTGGCCGCGACATTTTGGGCGTATACCATTTTTCTTGGACAACCATTATTAGCATGAAAAAAAGTTTATCAGAGCTTTATATTTCTCATTTAGTTAAGTTGCTACAGAATGACTAAACTTATTTTGGAAATGTGCTCCTTTCAAATTTCTGATACAGTGAAACCTGAAAAAGTTGACCATTTCGCTGCACTAATTTCAGGGTTCATACCCTTTAGGCAGAAAAAAATTCAAGCACTTTTCAAGGTAAAAAATTTTGTTTTCAAGGCAATATCATAAATTTGTACTAAAAATATTGTATGCAGATTTCATTTACTACAAACACATAGAAATAAGGCAATAATACAAAAAAGGATAGGAAAACAAAATTGTTTTTTCTACAAGGAGAGATCCTTTGATGAAAGATTTACTGCGTTGAAAGTTTTTCTGAAAATGTTTGAAAAGTTTGTTCATAAAGAGAAGCAGATAACAAGAGGTTTAATTTTGAGGTTTTTCAAAGGGTGCAGCAGTCAGAGGTTTGTATATTTTCTAGAATCAGCAAATTGATACTTAAAAAAACTTTTATAAGTGCTTTTAACTTTTAGGGAAAAAACTAAAATATCTAAGTTCAATGGCATTGCCAGAGAGGAGTTTTTGAAGTCACTCCCCCCCCCCCCCCCCCCCCCGGTTTCAACATTTATTTCCAATATCTATACAGTGGTTTATTACAATATAAGGGTGGTTTAGGACAAAAACATTACCCAGAAAGTTATTTCAGTTTGCACTATTCAGTTCTAAAAATATTACGTTTGCAAATCATTTATAAGTATGCAAATCAATTATTCATATGTATTTATTAGCTATTCAGCCAATAAGGCATTTCAACTGTCCTCGAGTAAATTTAAAAATTAGGAAATAAGAAAAGTTTATGAAAGTCCACAGTCCAGTCTCTACACCTCAAAATATACAAAAGCAGCTTAAGCAGTGATAAATACTATGAATGCAAACTTGAGCCAATTCAGCTTTCATTGATTAACTTGCAATAGACAATAAATGTGCAAGTTCAGATTTATAGAGCCATATTTCGAAATTGAAAAGATTCACAAGAAGTTGACATATTATGACAAAAGTAGTTTTATTTTGGGAAAAAATGGGTTATTGTTGAAATTAGAATTTAAATTTAGAAAGGCAATAATATTCAGGTGTAATTGTGATTTGTGAGTTCATAAAAAATTACCTGAAAGTTTCAAAGAGCAAAATGGGGTGAGGGGGGGGAATAATTTTTAAAACTAAGACCCCTATTACTTGAATATACATATGTACAACAATAACTTTTGCTATGCATACAATTCATAAAATAGTTTATTAAGTCAAAATATTCTGCATAGAAGTACCATGCCCAGTGCCTGTTGATAACCAGCAACAGGCACTGGGCCTAGCTAGGCTGGTACTGGTCAATTTATTACATCCAAATGAAGATGAATGACCCTCCTTAAGCTATCTATCCCTTTGCTGATTAAAGCCTCTTTCAGTAAGCTCCAAGTACCTTAATACAACCTTAATAAAGTAGTAATTTTGAACATTTGAGGAAAAGGGGAAAATTGGAGATATAGGGAGGTAAAAACATAAAAACGAACACTACTGGATTTCAAGTGAATAATCATAACACAACCACCCCTGTTATACACTTTATTTATTGTAGCAGACATAAAAAAATGATGTACTTATAAATAAAATTATATAAATCAACTCTATATTTAAAATACAAACTTTAAGTTAATTTGTTAGGTGCTCAACTGCTGAAATTTAAATTTTTTTTTTTTTAAATCTGTTATGACCGAAAATTAGGTAAAGATAATCATTCAAAATTGCAAAAAAAAATAAGCAAATAATTAAACAAGACCAAGGTAATAAATTCTTTAACTCTTTAGTTATTAAAATAAAAAATAAAATAAGCTAATCTGATGTAGCAGTGTCAAAATAACTACTAATTGCCAAAAATATAAAAATATTTACAAAATGCAAAAGGATTGAAATCTCAAACAAGGGAAGCAAATTTTCACGAATTAAGTTTAATGTTGTCATGTTTCCCATAAAATAAACTTATATTTTACTGAAATTAAACATAAAATATGCTAATCTACGGTAGCAAATATGAAAATAACATCCGATTAGTGAATATATTTAAATATTTGCAAGATGCAAAAAGATTGGAATTTCAAACATGAGAAGCAATTTTTCGCAAAGTCTGAGTTCGTTCGACGTGGCATGTTTCCCATGAAATAAATTTATTTGTATTTTATTAAAATTAAACAAAAAATATACTAATCTAAGGTAGCATATGCGAAACTAACATTTGATTAGCCAAAATATTTAAATATTTGCAGGATGCAAAAAGATTGAAATTTCAAACACGAGCAATTTTCCGCGAAACCCGAGTAAGTTCAATGTTGTCATGGTTTTCAAATTAATTTCTTTGTTAATTAATGAAATTAAACAAAAAATAAACTAATCTAAGGTACCATATGTCAAAATATCTTTCGGTTGTAAAACACATCAAAATATTTACAAGATGCAAAAGGATTGAAATCCCAAACAAGGAAGCAATTTTTCGCGATGTTGCATACTGAACACATGTTCAGAAAATTGCATTGGTGAAATACTTTTTTAAAACTTCTAAGCACAATTCGTTGATTTTTGAGAGAATTTAAGCACTAAGAAACTTTTTCAAGGTTTTAAAACTTTTTCAAGGTTTTCAAGCACTTGAAAATGAACTTTTTTTTCAAGCACTTTTCAAGGTTTTTCAAGGGCGTACGAACCCTGAATTTAGTGGTCAACTTTACAGGTTTTTTTTTTTTGAGAGAGAGAGGGGGGATGTTTATAACAGATTTATTACTTGTTTATAATACAGAATGTCCACTAAGATGCACATACTTAACATAAGCAATTTAAAAATCTTCTCCTCACTAATTTAGCTCTTAGTTTCATAACCATAAATTTAAAAACATTTGAGGTTTAATTCAGAAAGCTTGTTTTCTTTAGTTAAAAATTGTGGTATGTTGAAAATAAGTTTTTACTGAGTGCATAAACTTCAGAAACAAGATAATTTAATGCAAAATTTAATTTTATAAAGATGATACACTAGAAGATGTTGAGATTCGTTTACAGTGGCAGATTTACCAAGTAGCAAATATTGCAATTGGAAACTTCATGAAGGAGATACAAAACTGCACATGAATTATGTCTTGCATAGTTCTGTGCTAAACAAAGAGGTCCTCCCAACAATGGATTACAATGGGACCTCAAAGCTGTAAGCTCGCTACTGATCATCAAATAACATTAAAACTGCTTCAGAACCTATTTCAATAAAATGTATTATAACCATATAAATTTTAGAGACAATAACCTGCTAACAGAAAAGTTTTAACAATTAAAAAACAGCAATGGACATTGGGCAAGAGAAAATATATCTTACAAGACAATAAGAAGCAAATGTTCTCCAAAATAACCTAACAATTATTCAAGTAACAAAAATTAAAACCAGTTCTCTGGACTTCTTCATAAGATGCAGTCATGTTAAATCTTAGCACCAAGAACCAAGAGCTGGAGAAGAAGCACTAGGGAACTGATTCCATGGAGCTGTTCCAGGGCTCCTTAAGTCTTTGCAGTAATATTTTTTAAACATTTAGTCTTTTAAATAGCTTTAGGTAGCTTATGCCTAGCTGCCAACATATCAACTTTAAAAATCTTACACTGCATTCCGTGAGTGTATTTGTTCACTTTTTTTAACCAACAGACAACAAACCATTAAAACTAAAAACATTATATTTTCAAATCTTTACATATAATTAATTAATCAGCACAGTAAAAAAAAAAAAAAAACTGGATTCACAAAAGAGAAACATAGGATTACAACAAACAGTTTCAAAATGGCAGGCCTGTGCATTTCAAAATTTAAGAATACAAGTGTGCACTTTTAAAATATTTTCTAATATTCTTCTGTAAGTTGCATCATTTAATATTAATCTTTAAAAATATTCTTTTGGAAGAAACTAATAACTTGCTGTATTATCTTACTTTTTCTTTCGTAAATTAATGCAGTCAGCTGCTTTTGCTGAAACTACTTTAATTGGAACTTAAGCTTTCTTAAGTTGCAGACTTAACAACATTCAAAAATTTTATTTCAATAACTTATAAAAAAACAAAAGTTTTTTTTTTTTTTTG